>NW_007245661.1:43928-95643 GCF_000164805.1 Carlito syrichta | reverse complement strand
TAGATTTTTTGGATCGAGGACATGTGTCACCCAGATTCCTTGTTCGTCCTTAGGAGGAGGCTGTGAAGTTTCCTGTATATGAGGGCTCCCATTCCCCCAGATTCTTGCTACAAATGCCTGATACTGTTTCTCCCTTAGTAAGACTCCCTGTAGGTTTTTGGGAGTCTTAATTCTCAGCAATACCCGAGATATTTCCTGGTGAACATAGAATCCAGTTGTTTGGATATCAATAGAAAGACTCCCATAAAGTACCTGGGAACTATAATCCAAGCTTCCAGGTTCCCCTTAACAAGACATCGTAAAAATGTGTAATATTCTAAACCCAATATCCCAATTTACACCAGCCTGACCACAGGAAATTTCGGGATTTTAAGGTAAACTCCAGCGAGGGATTTTGTATCAACATGCCAGTTGATACCTGTGGAACTGGATTATGGCCGAAGATGTTGATGGAAACAAACGATATAGTAGGTTCAGATACTCGATTACAAGTATCAAAAGAATGGGAATCTTCTTGGATCTGTAATAAGAGATTTTAGGTATCCACTTAGAAAGTAGCTCTGAAAAATGGAAGGACCTACAAGCCCAGATTCCGCATTAACCTTATCAAGAGGCCATATAGGTTTTGAAGACTGAGGACACCTGATGCCACATTCTTTTCTCGTTCTCAGGAAGAGCCTGATTTTTCCTGGCGATCTGGATTCCTAAATTCTGTATGCAAATAGAAAGATGCCCAGCTGTTTTCCAGGGACGTGGAATCCGTGATTTCTGGTTAACTTTAAAAATATTTACTACATGATTGGCAACCCCAACCACCCAAGCCATATCAAATAGATTCACAAACGGAAGTTTTAGGATTACAGGCTACATCTTAAGACAAGAGTTACACACAAATGTGACGAGATGATGTCTTAGTCCTGTAATCTACCTTTACTTGTGCCGAGAAACCCAACTGAAATACATGGACTGCTTCTTGGTTCCAACAATCAAGAGGCCCAGAAGGTTCCTGGGAATCTATAATGACACTTGTCCTTTCCAAGTGGCAACATGCTCTGAAGAATTTCGAGGACTAGATGACCAGATTCCAGATAAGTCCTTATAATGGAGTCCTATAGAATTGGATTGAGGTTTCCCATAACCCACATTCCTTTTTTTATTATGAGGAAGATGCCCAGATGTTTTCTGGTGACATAGAAGTACAAACTCTTACATACAAGTACCCATATGCCAAGAAGTTTCCCCGGGACCTGGAATCAAAGATTGCTGGTTCCCCCTTAAGAATACATCCTAAATATGTGGGAACCCCTAATCCCACATTCTCAATGTGAAAACGAATGTCCAGCAGTAGTTTCTGGACTACGGGGTAAAGCTGAAGCCAGTGATCACATTAACAAATGGCAGATGATTGCATGGAATATGGAATCCGGGGTCACAGGACCCTGTGAAACAAACGGACCAGTAGGCCACATTCTCAGTTACAACTATCAAGAGGTGCAACACGGTCCTGAGGAAGGGCAATGCCCGATTAGTGGTAGGCACATAGGATGCTGCTCTGAATAATATGAGAACCAGGGCTCCCAGATTGCAGATTAACATTTGGTAAAGTCCCTGTCAATTCCTAGGTATGAGCACTGCCTTAAGCCACGGATAAATTAGCAAATGCCCAGATGGTTGCAAGTTACATGGAAACCGACTTTCCTGGTTCCTCTTAGGTAAAGCCTGTAGAAAATTTCAAGGGACACAGTGACCCACATTCCTATTTCGATCTTAGCAAAACCACGAGATGCTTCCTGTTGGCCTGGAAATCTACACTCTTGTATATCCATAGAAAGATGACAAGAATATGCCTCGGGACGTGCAATCTATGGTTCCTGGTTCCCTCCCATTAATATTTCCTAAAAAATTTGAACACCTAATCCCAAAGTCCTAATAATGAACAGCGGAGCCACTCTAATTTCTGGAGTACAAGTTAACACTGAAGTCAGGGCTTACATACAAGAAATCCGAGCGAATGTTCAGTGTCCTGTATCTGGAATCAGAGGTTCTGAGTATCTAAATGGCTTTGTACTGCCAGATTCTCGTTCACAACTATCAAGTGTACCATAGTGTTTCTGGAGTCCAGGAATGATTGATTCGTAATATCCACAGAACAAATTGCACTAAAACATGAGGGGTGCTCAAAGCCCTGATCTTGTTTAGCCCTTAGCAAGATGCACTGTAGGTTTCTGGTATAGATGATCCATGTAACCCAGATTCTTTATTCATCCTTCCTAAGAGTTATGAAATTTCATGTATATGAGGACTCCCATTACCCAGATTCCTGCTTCATTCTCCGGAGGACACCGAGATATTTCGTGGTGATCTAGAATTCAAGTTGTTTGCATATCAATTGAAAGACCTGAAGAAGTTTCCTGGGCAATTGGAATCCAAGAATCCTGGTTCCCTTGTACAAGACACCATAACAATATGGGGACATAAAAGCCCAGATTTCTGATTAAACCTCATAAAGAGGCCCTGTAGACTTTGGCGTATGAAAACGCAAGAACCCGCATTCCCTTTTCGTTCTCAGCAAGGTGCTTTGATTTTCCCTGTCCATGTGTATTCCAAAACACTGTATGCAAAAAGTCACATGCCCACAAGTTTCCTAGGGTTGGGGAATCCGTGATTCCTCGTTTCCTTTCAAAATACTTACTAAACATTTGGCATCTGCAAAACCCTCGGCCCCTCTCAAAATAAAAGGACAAATGGAAGTTTGAGAATTACAAAGTTCATCTTGAGAACAAGAGTTACATGCAAATATGGCGAGATGATCCCTTTTGTGCTGGAATCTGGCCTTAGTTGTCCTGAGGATCCAAACGGACTTGCAGTGTGAGATACCCATTTACTACTCCCAAAAGGACCAGAATGTTGCTGGAGTCCTGAATTGACTGATTCCTAAAGAAGATATGCTAAATAGCTCCAAAACATGAGGGGTTTCAAAGCCCTGATACTTCTTTGTCCAGCAGCAAGACGTCCAGAGAATTTTTTCGGATTCAGGACTCGTATAACACAGATTCCTTATTCTTCCTTTACTGGAGGCAGTGTAGTGTCCTGTATTTGAGGACTCCCTTTCCCCAGATTCCTGTTTAGAAACCCTGATTCTTGTTTAGCCCTTAGCAAGACACCATGTAGATTTTGTGACTGAGGAACTTCGTAAAACAGAATCCATATTTTTTTTTATAACAGAGGCCTCGAATTTTCCTGTTATGAGTGCTATTACCCACATTCCTGCTTCGAATCCCTTATTCTTGTTTAGCCCTTAGCAAGAGGCCCTGTAGTTCTTTTCGGGTAGAGAACAGGTGTATCCCTGATTCCTTATTCTTTCTTAGCTAAAGTCTGTGTATTTGCCTGTATATGAGGAACCCATTTTCACAGATTCATGCTTCAAAAACCCTGATTCGTGTTTAGCCCTTAGCAAGAAGCCCTGAAGATTTTAGGCACTGAGGACAGGTGTAACCCAGATTCCTTATTCTTTTTTATCAATAGGCAGTCCAGATTCCTGTATTTGAGGACTCACACTGCCCAGATTCCTACATTTAAAACCTGATTCATGGTTATCTCTTAGTAAGACGCCCTGTGGATTTTTGGGCTCAGGACTCGTGCAACCAAAATTCCTTATGCTTCCTTAGCAAGAGGCTGTGTAGTTTCCTGCATATGAGGACTCCCATTAACCAGATTCATGCTACATCCTCAGCAAGGTGCTGAGATATTTCCTGGTGACCTAGAATTTCAGTTGTTTGGATATGAAGAGAAGGACTCCCAAAATTTTATTGGGGAACTGCAATCCAAGATTCCTGGTTCCCCTTAAGATGACCTCCCCAAAATGTGGACTCTCCAAAACCCATGTCCCAATTCCCACCAGCCCAACCACAAGAAAATTCTGTAGTTTGAGGTAACATGAATAGTGGTGCTTTGTACCCATACGCCATTTGAATCCTGGGGTACCTGAATATGGTCCTAGATGTTCATAAGACTCAAAAGGATATTTGGGCCAGATCCTCGATTAGAAATATCAAGTGAATAGAATATTCCTGGGGATCTGTAATGACTGATTAATGGTATCTACAGAGCTAGTAGCTTTGAAAAATGTAGGAACCCTGAAGCCCAGAGTGCTGATTAAACCTTCTAAGATGCACTGTAGATTCTGGTGAATGAGAACTCACAGAACCGCAATTTCTTTTCTTTCTCAGCAACATGCTCTGATTTTCCCTCGTGATGTGGATCCATAAACTCTGTATACAAAGAGGCAGATGTCCCAGAAATTACCTAGGGTCTGGAATACATGAATATTGGTTACCATTAAAAGTACGTAATAAATATTTGGCAACCTCAAAACGTCAGGCCCCTATCAGAATAGAAGAACAAACAGAAGTTTCAGGATTACAAGGTACATCTTGAGGTGATAGTTACATAAAAATATGGCGATAAGATTCTTTGGGTCCTGTAATCTGCCATTTGTTGTCCCGTAAAACCCAATGGACTTGAGGGTCCACATTCTCGGTTACAACTATCAAGAACTCCAGAAGGTTGCTGAGAATCTATAATGAAAAAATTGTCATATCCAAGAGGCCTGTAGCCCTAAAAAAATGTGTGGATATAGAATCCCAGATTCCAGAGTAGCGCTTATAATGTGTCCATATAGAATTCTTGGATTGGCGACCCACATAACCCAGATTCATTTTGTTCACAGTAAGACTCCCAGAAGTTACCTGACGACGTGGATGTACAAACTCTTATATACCAATAATCATAAGCCCAAAAAGTCAGAATGACGCTTGAATCCAAGATTGCTAGATCCCCTTTAAAAATACGTCCTAAATATTTGGGAACACCTAATCCCAGGTTACAAATATCAATCCAAAATTCCAGTAGTAGTTTCTGCATTAGGGGGTAAACCTGGAGTCAGAAATTACACGAAAAATAGCGACATGATTCCTTGGGTTGTGGAATCTGGCCTTACAGCCTCCTACAAAAAAAGCCGAGCAGATGGCCAGATTCTCTGTTACAACTAAGAAGAGGAGCAGCAGGTTCCTGGGAATTGGTAATGACAGTTTTGTGGTATGTATATAGGAATTAGTTCTGAAAAGTGTGGGGACTGGAACTCCAAATTCCTAATTAGCATATTGAAAATTCCTGTAGGTTTCTAGGTATGAGAACTTCCTTAAGACAGGGAAATATTAACAACTGACCAGAAGTTTCCTGGTCACATGCAAAGTGATTTTCCATGTTCCACATTGGTGACATGAGTAGAAACTTTCTGGGGACAAAGTGTCCGAGATTTCTGTTTCGTTCTCAGATGAACGACCAGATGTTTTCCCATTCCTTAGAAGTCCAGACACGTGGCTCCCAATAGAAAGACTCCAGAATGCTCCTATGGACTTTGAAACCAAGACACTGGTGCCCTGCAAAAAAATACCTTCTAAACATTATGCAACATCTAAACTCAAGGTCCTAATTCCGAATAGCAGAACAACTAGAAGTTTCTGGAGTACGAGGTAACTGTGAATTCAGGGCTTGCATTCAATGCACCCGATATGATTACTTGTGTCCTGGAATTTGGCGTTAGAGGATCCCTTCTCTAAACGGACTTGTAGTGCAATATTTACGTTTAAACTATCGAGAGGACCCGAATGTTGCAGGACTTCTGGAATGAGTGATTCTTAATATGCACATAGATTCCAGCTCTGAAAAATATGGGGACGTCAAAGTCCGAGACTTGTAGGCATTACCAAGATGCCCTGAAAATTTTTGGAATTGAGGACATGTGTAACCCAGAATCGTTATTCTCCCTTAGCAAGAGCCCATGTAGTTTCCTGTATATGAGGACTCCCATTCCCTGGATTCTTGCTTCGAAATCCTGATACTTGTTTAGCCCTTAGCAAGACGCCCAGTAGATTTTTGGCATTGAGGTTTCAGGAAAACCATATTCCTTATCCTTTCTTAGGTAGAGGCTGTGTAGTGTCCTGTATATGAAGACTCCCAATACTGAGAGTCCTACTACTAAACCCTGATACATGTTTAGCCCTTAGAAAGACGCAAAGTAGATTTTTTTGTATCAAGGACATGTGTCACCTAGATTCATTTTTCGTCCTTAGGAGGAGGTTGTGAAGTTTCCTGTATATGAGGGCTCTCATTCCCAGATTCGTGCTACAAATCCCTGATACTTTTTCTCCCTTAGTAAGATTCCCTGTAGGTTTTTGGGATTTGAGGGCTCGTGTAACACAGATTCCTTATTCTTCCATAGTAAGAGGCCATGTTGTTTCCCGTATATGAGGATTCCTGTTTCGCAGATTCCTGGTTAATTCTCAACAGTACCCGAGATATTTCCTGGTTAACATAGAATCCAGTTGTTTGGATATCAATAGAAAGACTCCCATAGAGTACCTGGGAACTTTAATCAAAGCTTCCAGGTTCCCATTAACAAGACATCGTAAAAATGTGTAATATTCCTACCCAACATCCCAATTTCCACCAGCCTGACCACAGGAAATTTCGATATTTTGAGGTAACCTCAAGCTAGGGATTTTGTAGCAAAATGCCAGTTGATACCTGTGGAACTGGATTATGGCCGAAGATGTTGATGGAAACAAACGATATAGTAGGTTCAGATACTCGATTACAAGTATCAAAAGGATGGGAATTTTCTTGGATCTGTAATAAGAAATTGTAGGTATCCACGTAGAAAGAAGTTCTGTAAAATGGAAGAACCTAAAAGCCCAGATTGCTCATTAAACCTAATGAAGAGGCCATATAGATTTTGATGATTGAGGACCCCTGATCCCGCATTCTCTTCTAGTGCTCAGCAAGAGCATGATATTCCATGGTGATCTGGATTCCTATATTCTGTATGCAAATAGACAGATACCCAGATGTTTTCCAGGGACGTGTAATCCGTGATTCCTGGTTACCTTTAAAAATATGTACTACATGCTTATCAACCACAACCCCCCAAGCCATATCAAATAGATTAAGAAACGGAAGTTTTAGGATTACAGGATACATTTTAAGACAAGAGTTACACACAGCTGTGGCGAGATGATGCCTTAGTCCTGTAATCTGCCTTTACTTGTGCCGAGAAACCCAACTGAATTGCATGGACTACTTCTTGGTTACAACAATCAAGAGGCCCAGAAGGTTGCTGGGAATCTATAATGACACTTGTCCTTTCCAAGTGGAAACATGCTCTGAAGAATTTGGAGTACAGAAGCCCAGATTCCAGATAAGCCCTTATAACGGAGCCCTGTAGAATTGGATTGAGGTCTCCCAAAACTCACATTCCCTTTTTTATTATCAGGAAGACGCCCGGACATTTTCTGGTAACATACAAATAGAAACTCTTACATACAAATACACATACGCCAAGAAGTTTCTTCGGGACCTGAAATCGAAGATTGCTGGTTCTCCATTAAGAATATATCCTAAGTATGTGGGAACCCCTAATCTCACATTCTCAATGCGAAAACGAATGTCCAGCAGTAGTTTCTGGACTACGAGGTAAACCTGAAACCAGTGATCACATTAACAAATGGCAGATGATTGCGTGGCTTGTGGAATCCGGCCTTACAGGACCCTGTGAAACAAACGGACCAGTAGGCCAGATTCTCAGTTACAACTATCACGAGGTGCAACTCTTTCCTGGGGAATGGCGATGCCCAATTAGTGGTATGCATATACGACGCTGCTCTGAATAATATGAGAACCAGGACTCCCATATTGCAGATTAGCATTTGCTAAACTCCTTGTCGATTCCTCGGTATGAGCACTGCCTGAAGCCACGGATCATTAATCAAATGCCCAGATGTTTGGAAGTTACATGGAAACCGAGTTTCCTGGTTCCTCTTAGGTAAAGCCTGTAGAAACTTTCAAGGATTATCATGACCCAGATTCCTATTTCGTTGTAATCAAAGCAATGAGATGCTTCCTGTTGACCTGGAAATCCAGACACTTGTATACCCATAGAAAGATGACAAGAATATGCCTCGGGACGTGCAATCTAAGATTCCTGGTTCCCTCCAAATAATACCTCCAAAAAAAATTGAACACCTAAACCCAAATTCCTAATAACGAACAGCAGAGCCTCTCTAGTTTATGGAGTACGAGGTAACACTGAAGTCAGGGCTTACATACAAAAAATCCTAGAGAATGTCCAGTGTCCTGTATCTGGATTCAGAGTTTCCAAGTATCTAAATGAACTTGTAGTGTCAGATTCTCGTTCACAGCTATCAAGAGTACCAGAGTGTTTCTGGATTCCAGGAATGAATGATTTGCAATATCCACAGAACAAATAGCTCTAAAACATGAGGGGTGCTCGAGGCCCTGATCTTGTTTAGCCCTTAGCAAGACGCACTGTAGATTTTCGGTATAGAGGACCCATGTATCCCAGATTCTTTATTCATCCTTCGCAAGAGTTATGAAATTTCCTGTATATGAGGACTCCCATTATCCAGATTCCTGCTTCATTCTCCAGAGGACACTGTAATTCGTGGTGATCTAGAATTCAAGTGGTTTGGATATCAATTGAAAGACCTCCTGAAATTTCCTGGGCAATTGGAATCCAAGAATCCTGGTTCCCTTGTACAAGACACCATAACAATATGGGGACCAGAAGCCCAGATTCGTGATTAAACCTCATCAAGAGGCCCTGTAGAGTTTTGCGTATGTGAACTCAAGAACCCGGATTCCCTTTTTGTTCTCAGTAAGATGCCTTGATTTTCCCTGTCCATGTGTATTCCAAAACTCTGTATGCAAAATGACAGATGCCCACAATTTTCCTAGGGTTTGGGAATCCGTGATTTTTGGTTACCTTTCAAAATACTTACTAAACATCCGGCAACTGCAAAACCCTCGGCCCTTCTCAAAATAAAAGGTCAAATGAAAGTTGGAGAACTACAAAGTTCATCTTGAGACCAAGAGTTACCTACAAATATGGTGAGTTGATCCCTTTTGTGCTGGAATCTGGCCTTAGTTGTCCTGAGGAACCTAACGGACTTGCGGTGTGAGATACCCCTTTACTACTACCAAGAGGACCAGAATGTTGCTGGTGTCCTGAATTGACTGATTCCTAATGTCCACATGCTAAATACCTCCAAAACATGAGGGGAACTCGAAGCCCTGATTCTTGTTTGTCCAGTAGCAAGACGACCTGATAATTTTTTCGAATTGAGGATTCGTGTAACACATATTCCTTATTCTTCAGTCACTGGAGGCCGTGTAGTGTCCTGTATTTGAGGATTCCCTTTCCCCAGATTCCTGTTTAGAAACCCTGACTCTTGTTTAACCCTTAGCAAGTCGCCTTGTAGATTTTGTGACTGAGGATCCACGTAAAACAGATTCCTTATTTTTTTTTAAAAAAAGAGGCCTCGAAGTTTCCTGTTATGAGTAGTATTACCCACATTCCTGCTTCGAATCCCTTATTCTTGTTTAGAACTAAGGAAGAGGACCTGTAGTTATTTTGGTGTAGAGAACACATGTAACCCAGATTCCTTATTCTTTCTTAGCTAAAGTCCGTGTATTTGCCTGTATATGAGGAGCCCATTTCCACAGATTCATGCTTCAAAAACCCTGATTCGTGTTAAGTCCTTAGCAAGACGCCCTGAAGATTTTTAGGGATTGAGGACACGGGTAACCCAGATTCCTTTTTTTTTTATCGATAGGCAGTCCAGTTTCCTGTATTTGAGGACTCCCACTACCCAGATACCTACATTAAAAACCTGCTTCATTGTTATCTCGTAGTAAGACGCCCTGTCGATTTTGGGGCTCAGGACTCGTGAAACCAAAATTCCTTATTCTTCCTTAGCAAGAGGCTGTGTTGTTTCCTGCATATGAGAACTCCAATTACACAGATTCCTGGTACATCCTCAGCATGGTGCGACATAATTCCTGGTGACCTAGAATTACAGTTGTTTGGATATCAAGAGAAAGACTCCCAAAATTTTATTGGGGAACTGGAATCCAAGATTCCTGGTTCCCCTTAACAGGACTTCCCTCTAAATGTGGACTCTCCTAAACCCATGTCCCAATTCCCACCAGCCCGACCACAAGAAAATTCTGTAGTTTGAGGTTACATGAATAGAGCTGTTTTGTACACATAAGCCTTTTGAATCCTGGGTTATCTGATTATGGTCCTAGATGTTCATAAGACTCAAAGGATATTTGGGCCAGATCCTCGATTCCAAATGTCAAGTGAATAGAATATTCCTGGGGATCTGTAATGACCATTTAAGGATATATACGGAGCTAGTATCTCTGAAAAATGTAGGAACACAGAAACCCAGATTGCTGATTAAACCTTTTAAGAGACCCTGTATATTCTGGTGAATGAGAACTGCTAGAACCACATTTCCTTTTCTTTCTCAGCAAGATGCTCTGATTTTCCCTTGTGATGTCGATCCAAAAAATGTGTATACAAAGAGGTAGATGCCCAGAAATTACCTAGGGTCGTGGAATCCATGAATACTGGTTACCATTAAAAGTACATAATAAATATTTGGCAACCTCAAAACACCAGGCACCTATCGGAATAGAAGAACATACAGAAGATTCAGCATTACAAGGTACATCTTGAGGTGATAGTTATATAAAAATATGGCGATAAGATACTTTGGGTCCTGTAATCTGCCCTTTGTTGTCCCGAAAAACCCAACGTACTTGAGGGTCCACATTCTTGGTTACAACTATCAAGAACACCAGAAGATTGCTGAGAATCTATAATGAAAAAATTGTCATATCCAAGTGGCCTGTAGCCCTAAAGAATATGTGGAAATAGAATCCCAGATTCTGGATTAGCCCTTATAATGTGTCAATGTAGAATTCTTGGATAGGCGACTCCCGTAATCCAGATTCTTTTTGTTCTCAGTAAGAATCCCAGAAGTGACCTGACGACATGGAAGTACAAACTCTTATATACCAATAATAATAAGCCCAAAAGGTCAGAATGACGCTGGAATCCAAGATTGCTGAATCCCCTTTAAGAATACGTCCTAATATTTGGGAACACCTTATCCCAGGTTACGAATATCAATCCAAAATTCCAGTAGTAGTTTCTGGATTAGGAGGTAAACCTGGAGTCAGAAATTACACGAAAAATGGCGACATGATTCCTTGGGTTGTGGAATCTGACCTTACAAACTCCTGCAAAAAAAGCCGAGCAGATGGCCAGATTCTCAGTTACAACTAAGAAGAGGAGCAGCAGGTTCCTGGTAATTGGTAATGACAGTTTTGTGGTACGTATACAGGAATTAGTTCTGAAAAGTGTGGGGACTGGAACTCCAAATTCCTGATTAGCATTTAGAAAATTCCTGTAGGCTTCTAGGTAGGAGAACTACCTTAAACCAGGGAAAAATTAACAACTGCCCAGAAGTTCGCTGGTCACATGTAAACTGATTTTCCTTGTTCCACATTGGTAACAGGAGTAGAAACTTTCTGGGGACAAATTATCCGAGATTCCTGTTTCGTTCTCATATGAACGACCAGATGTTTCTCCGTTCTCTAGAAGTCCAGGCACGTGGCTCCCAATAGAAAGACTCCAGAATGCTCCTATCGACTTGTAAACCAAGACCCTGGTGCCCTCCCAAAAATACCTTCTAAACATGGTTCAACATCTTAATCCAAGGTCCTAATTCCGAATAGGAGAACTACCAGAAGAATCTGGAGTACGAGGTAACCCTGAACTCAGGGCACACATTCAAAGCACCCGAATGATTACTTGTGTCCAGGAGTTTGGCGTTAGAGGATCCAGAAACTAAACGGACTTGTAGTGCCATATTTTCGTTTAAACTATCGAAAGGACCAGAATGTTGCGGGACATCTGGAATGAGTGATTTTTAATATGCTCATAGTTTCCAGCTCTGAAAAATATTGGGACGTCAAAGCCTGAGTCTTGAAGGCCTTACCAAGACGCCCTGAACATTTTTGGAAATGAGGACTTGTGTAACTCAGATTCGTCAGTCTTCCTTAGCAAGAGCCCATGTAGTGTCCTCTATATGAGGACTCCCATTCCCCAGATTCTTACTTCGAAATCCAGATACTTGTTTAGCCCTTAGCAAGACGCCCAGTAGAATTTTGGCATTGAGGTCTTGGGAAAACCAGATTCCTTATCCTTTCTTAGTTAGAGGCTGTGTAGTATCCTGTATATGAAGACTCCCATTACTGAGAGTCCTACTTCAAAACCCTGATACTTGTTTAGCACTTAGAAAGACGCACAGTAGGTTTTTTGGGATTTGAGGACTCGTGTAACCGGGATTCCTTATTCTTCCTTAGTAAGAATCCATTTTGTTTCCCGTTTATGATGATTCCCGTTTTGCAAATTTCTTCTTAAATCTCAGCAATACCCAGATATTTCCTGGTGAACATAGAATCCCGTAGTTTGAATATCAATATAAAGACTCCCATAGAGTATCTGGGAACTGTAATCCAAGCTTCAGGTTCCCCTTAAGAAGACATCGTAAAAATGTGTAATATTCTAAACCCAATATCCAAACTTCCACCAGCCTGGCCACAGGAAATTTCGGTATTTTGAGGTAACCTCAAGCGAGGGATTTTGTAGCAAAATGCCAGTTGATACCTGGGGAACTGGATTATGGCCGAAGATGTTGATAGAAACAAACGAAATAGTAGGTTCAGATACTCGATTACGACTATAGAAAGGACAGGAATCTTCTTGGATCTGTAATAAGAGATTTTAGGTATCCACGTAGAAATTAGCTCTGCAAAATGGAAGGACCTACAAGCCCAGATTCCTCATTAAACCTTATCAAGAGGACATATAGATTTTGAGGATTGAGAACCCCTGATCCCGCATTCTCTTCTCGGTGTCAGCAAGAGCATGATTTTCCCTGGCGTTCTGAATTCCTAAATTCTGTATGCAAATAGACAGATGCCCAGCTGTTTTCCAGGGACGTGGAATCCGTGATTCCTGGTTACCTTTAAAAATATGTACTACATGCTTACCAACCCCAACCCTCCAAGCCATATCAAATAGATTCACAAACGGAAATTTTAGGATTAGAGGGTACATCTTAAGACAAGAGTTACACAAATATGGCGAGATGATGCCTTAGTCCTGTAATCTGCCTTTAATTGTGTCGAGAATCCCAACTGAATTGCACGGACTGCTTCTTGGTTACAACAATCAAGAGGAACAGAAGGTTGCTGGAGATCAATAATGACACTTGTCCTCTCCAAGTGGCAACATGCTCTGAAGAATTTGGAAGACTAGAAGCCCAGATTCCAGATATACCCTTATAATGGAGCCCTGTAGAATTGAATGGAGGTCTCCCACAACCCACATTCCTTTTTATATTATCAGGAAGACGCCCGGACTTTTTCTGGTAACATAGAAGTAAAAACTCCTACATACAAATACACATACGTCAAGAAGTTTCCCCAGGACCTGGAATCGAAGATTACTGGTTCCCCCTTAAGAATACATCCTAAATATGTGGGAACCCCTAATCCCACATTCTCAATGCGAAAACGAATGTCCAGCAGTAGTTTCTGGACTACGAGGTAAACCTGAAACCAGTGATCACATTAACAAATGACAGATGATTGCGTGGATTGTGGAATCCGGCCTTACAGGACCCTGTGAAACAAACAGACCAGTAGGCCACATTCTCAGTTACAACTATAAAGAGGTGCAGCACCTTCCTGGAGAATGGCAATGCTGGATTAGTGGTATGCATATGGGACGCTGCTCTGATTAGTATGAGAACTAGGACTCCCTGATTGCAGATTAGCATTTGCTCAAGTCCCTATCGATTCCTAGGTATGAGCACTGCCTGAAGTCACGGATAATTTAGCAATGCCCAGATGTTTGCAATTTACATGGAAACCTAGTTTCCTCCTTCCTCTTAGGTAAAGCCTGTTGAAACTTTCAAGGGACATAGTGAACCAGATTCCTATTTCGTTGTAAGCAAAACGAGGAGATGCTTCCTCTTTCCCTGGTAATCCAGACTCTTGTATACCCATAGAAAGATGACAAGAATATGCCTCGGGATGTGCAATCTAAGATTCCTGGTTCCCTCCCAATAATACCTCCTAAAAATATTGAACACCTAAACAAAGTCCTAATAACGATCAGTGGAGCCACACTAGTTTCTGGAGTACGAGGTAACACTGAAGTCAGGGCTTACATATAAAAATTTCGAGAGAATGTCCAGTGTCCTGTAACTGAAATCAGAGTTTCCAGGTATCTAAATGGACTTGTAGTGCCAGATTCTCATTCACAACTATCAAGAGTACCAGAGTGTTTCTGGAGTCCAGGAATGACTGATTCATAATATCCACAGAACAAATAACTCTAAAACATGAGGGGTGCTCGAAGCCCTGATCTTGTTTAGCCCTTAGCAAGACGCACTGCAGGTTTTCAGTATAGAGGACCCATATTGCCCAGGTTCTTTATTAATCCTTCGCAAGAGTTATGCAATTTCCTGTATATGAGGACTCCCATTACCCAGATTCCTGCTTCATTCTCCAGAGGACACCGAGATATTTCGTGGTGATGTATAATTCAAGTTGTTTGGATATCAATTAAAAGACCTCCAGAAGTTTCCTGGGCAATTGGAATCCAAGAATCCTGGTTCTCTTGTACAAGACCCCATAACAATATGGGGACCTAAAATCCCAGTTTCATGATTAAACCTCATCAAGAGGCCCTGTAGACTTTGGTGTACGAGAACTCAAGAACCCGGATTCCCTTTTCGTTCTCAACAAGATGCCTTGATTTTCCCTGTCCATGTGTATTCCAAAACTCTGTATACAATAAGACAGATGCCCACAAGTTTCCTAGGGTTGCAGAATCCGTGATTCCTGGTTAACTTTCAAAATACTTACTAAGCATCTGGCAACTGCAAAACCCTCGGCCCCTCTAAAAATAAACAGACAAATGGAAGTTTGAGAATTACAAAGTTCATCTTGAGACCAAGAGTTACATGCAAATATGGTGACATGATCCCTTTTGTGCTGGAATCTGGCCTTAGTTGTCCTGAGGAACCTAACGGACTTGCAGTGCGAGAGATACCCGTTAACTACTACCAAGAGGACCAGAATGTTGCTGGAGTCCTGAATTGACTGATTCCTAATGTCCACATGCTAAATAGCTCCAAAACACGAGGGGATCTCGAAGCCCTTATACTTGTTTGTCCAGTAACAAGACGTTCTGATAATTTTTTCGAATTGAGGACTCGTGTAACACAGATTCCTTATTCTTCCTTCACTGGAGGCCATGTAGTGTCCTGTATTTGAGGACTCCCTTTCCCCAGATTCCTATTTAGAAAGCCTGATTCTTGTTTAGATCTTAGCAATATGCCATGTAGATTTTGTGATTGAGGAACCGCATAAAACAGATTGCTTATTTTTTTTCTGAAAAGAGGCCTCAATTTTTCCTGTTATGAGTAGTATTACCCACATTCCCGCTTCGAATTCCTTATTCTTGTTTAGCCCTTAGCAAGAGGCCCTGTAGTTCTTTTGGAATAGAGAACACGTGTAACCCAGATTCCTTATTCTTTCTTAGCTAAAGGCCGTGTATTTGCCTGTATATGAGGAGCCCATTTCCACAGATTCATGCTTCAACAACCCTGATTCGCGTTTAGCCCTTAGCAAGACGCCCGGAAATTTTTTAGGGGTTGAGGACACGTGTAACCCAGATTCCTTATTCTTTTTTATCAATAGGCAGTCCAGTTTCCTGTACTTGAGGACTCCCACTTCCCAGATTCCTACATTAAAATCCCGATTCATGGTTATCTCTTAGTAAGATGCCCTGTGGATTTTTGGGCTGAGGACTTGTGCAATCAAATCCTTATTCTTCCTTAGCAAGAGGCCGTGTAATTTCCTGCATATGAGGACTCCCATTACCCAGATTCCTGCTACATCCTCAGCAAGGTGCTGAGATATTTCCTGGTGACCTAGAATTCCAGGTGTTTGGATATCAAGACTCCCAAAATTTTATTGGGGAACTGGAATCCAACACTCCTGGTTCCCCTTATCAGACCTCCCCAAAATGTGAACTCTCCTAAACCCATGTCCCAATTCCCACCAGCCTGACCACAAGAAAATTCTGTAGTTTGAGGTAACATGAATACATGTATTTTGTACCCATACCACATTTGAGTCCTGGGGTATCTGATTATGGTCCTAGATGTTCATAAGACTCAAAAGGATATTTGGGCCAGATCCTCGATTAGAAATATCAAGTGAATAGAATGTTCATGGGGATCTGTAATGACCGATTAAGGGTATCTACGGAGCTAGTAGCTCTGAAAAATATAGGAACCCAGAAGCCCAGATTGCTGATTAAACCTTTTAAGAGGTTCTGTAGATTCTGGCGAATGAGAACTGCTAGAACCGCTTTTCCTTTTCTTTCTCAGCAAGATGCTCTGATTTTCCCTCGTGATGTGGATCCCAAAACTCTGTATACAAAGAGGCAGATGCTCAGAAATTACGTAGGGTCGTGGAATCCATGAATACTGGTTACCATTAAAAGTACGTAATAAATATTTGGCGACCTCAAAACACCAGGCCCCTATCGGAACAGAAGAATAAACAGAAGTTTTAGGATAACAAGGTACATCTTAAGGCAATAGTTACATAAAAATATGGCGATAAGATTCTCTGGGTCCTGTAATCTGACCTTTGTTGTCCCGAAAAACCCAACGGACTTGAGGGTCCATATTCTCGGTTACAACTATCAAGAACACCAAAAGGTTGCTGAGAATCTATAATGAAAATATTGTCATACCCAAGAGGCCTGTAGCCCTAGAGAATGTGTGAAAATAGAAACCCAGTTTCCAGATTAGCCCTTATAATGTGTCCATGTAGAAATCTTGGATTGGCGACCAAGGTAAACCAGATTCTTTTTGTTCTCAGTAAGACTCCCAGAAGTTACCTGACGACGTGGAAATACAAACTCTTATATACCAATAATCATCAGCCCAAAAGGTCAGAATGACGCTGGAATCCAAGATTTCTGTATCCCCTTTAAGAATACGTCCTAAATATTTGGGAACACCTAATCCCAGGTTACGAATATCAATCCAAAATTCCAGTAGTAGTTTCTGGATTAGGAGGTAAACCTGGAGTCAGAAATTACACGAAAAATGGCGACATGATTCCTTGAGTTGTGAAATCTGGCCTTACAACCCCCTGCAAAAAAAAACCGAGCAGATGGCCAGATACCCTCTTTCAACTAAGAAGAGGAGCAGCAGGTTCCTGGGAATTGGTAATGACAGTTTTGTGGTACGTATACAGGAATTAGTTCTGAAAAGTGTGGGGACTGGAACCCCAAATTCCTGATTAGCATATAGACAATTCCTGTTGACTTCTAGGTTTGAGAACTACCTTAAGCCAGGGAAAAATTAACAACTGCCCAGAATTTTGCTGCTCACATGCAAACTGATTTTCCTTGTTCCACATTGGTAACATGAGTAGCAACTTTCTGGGGACATAGTGTCCTAGATTCCTGTTTCGTTCTCAGAAGAACGACCACATGTTTTACCATTCCCTAGAAGTCCGGACAAATGGCTCCCAATAGAAAGACTCCAGAATGCTCCTATGGGCTTGTAAACCAAGACCCTGGTGCCCTCCCACAAATACCTTCTGAACATTGTGCAACATCTGAATCCAAGGTCCTAATTCCGAATAGCTGAAATACCAGAAGTTTCTTTCATTCAAAACACCAGAAATGATTACTTGTGTCCTGGAATTTGTCGTTAGAGGATCCAGAAACTAAATGAACTTGTAGTGCCATATTTTCGTTTAAACTGTTGAGAGTACCAGAATGTTGCGGGACTTCTGGAATGAGTGATTCATAATATGCAAATAGGATACAGCTCTGAAAAATATGGGGACCTTGAAGTCTGAGACTTGTAGGCCCTATGAAGACGCCCTGAACATTTTTCGAATTGAGGACTCATATAACCCAGAGTCGTTTTTCTTCCTTAGCAGGAGCCCATGTAGTTTCCTGTATATGAGAACACCCATTCCCCAGATTCTTCCTTCGAAATCCTGATTCTTGTTTAGCCCTTAGCTAAACGTCCAGTAGTTTTTTGGCATTGAGGACTCGTGAAAACCATATTCCTTATGCTTTCTTAGGTAGAGGATATGCAATTTCCTGTGTATGAAGACCCTCTTTACCGAGATTCCTGATTCAAATTGCTGATTCTTCTTTACCCTTAGAAAGGCGCCTGTAGATTTTTCGGATTGAGGACTCATGTAAACCAGATTCTTTGTTCGTCCTTAGCAAGAGGTTGTGAATTTTCCTCTATATGAAGACTCCCATTCCCCAGATTCGTGCTTCAAACGCCTGATACTTTCTTCTCCCTTAGTAAGACTCCCTGTAGGTTTTTGGGAGTTGAGGACTACTGTAACCCAGATTCCTTTTTCTTCCATAGTAAGAGGCCATGTAGTTTCCCGTATATGAGGACTACCATTTCGCAAATACCTGCTTAATTTTCAGCAATACCCAAGATATTTCCTGATGAGTATAGATCCAGTTGTTTGGATATCAATAGAAAGGCTCCTATATAGTACCTGGGAAATGTAATCAAAGCTTCCAGAGTCCCCTTAAGAAGACATCATAAAACTGTGGAATAATCTAAACCAAATATCCCAATTTCCACCACCCTGACCACAGGAAATTTCGGTATTTTGAGGTAACCTCAAGCGAGGGATTTTGTCACAAAATGCCAGTTGATACCTGGGGAACTAGATTATGGCCGAAGATGTTGATAAGAAACAAATGAAATTGTAGGTTCAGATACTCGATTACAACTATCGAAAGGACGGGAATCTTCTTGGATTTGTAATAAGAGATTTTAGGTATCCACGTAGCAAGTAGCTCTGAAAAATGGAAGGACCTACAACCCAGATTCCTCATTAAATCTTATCAAGAGGCCATATCGATTTTGACGTTTGAGGAACGATGAAACCGCATTCTCATCTCGTTCTCAGCAAGATGCCCTGATTTTCCCTGGTGATCTGGATTCCAAAATTCTATATGCAAATAGACAGATGCGCAACTGTTTTCCAGGGACGTGGAATCCATGATTCCTGGTAAACTTTAAAAATATGAACTACATGTTAAGCAACCTCAAAACTCCCAGACCATATCAAGTACATTCACAAACGAAAGTTTTAGGATTACAAGGTACATCTTAAGTGAAGAGATACACACAAATATGGAGAGATGATGCCTTAGTCCTGTTTTCTGGCTTTAGTTGTGCTGAGAAAACCAACTGAATTGCATGGACTGGTTCTTGGGTACAACAATCAAGAGGACCAGAAGGTTGCTGGGAATCTATAATGACAGTTGTTCTTTCCAAGTGGCAATGTGCTCTGAAGTATTTGGAGAACTAGAAGCCCAGATTTCAGATAAGTCCTTAAAACGGAGCCCTGTAGAAATGGATTGAGGCATCTGATAACTCACATTCATTTTTTTATTTTCAGGAAGACGACCGGACGTTTTTTGGTGACATGGAAGTACAAACTCATACATAACAACACATACGCAAAGAATTACCCCAGGGACCTGACATCGAAGATTACTGGTTCTCCTTTAAGAATACATCCTAAATATGTGGGAACGCCTAATCGCGCATTCTCAATGTGAAAACGAATGACCAGCAGTAGTTTCTGGACTATGAGGTACACCTGAAGACTGTGATCACATAAGCAAATAGCAGATGATTGCATGGATTGTGGAATCTGGCCTTACAGGACCCTGTGATACACACAGACCAGTAGGCCAGGATCTCAGTTGCAACTATCAAGAGGTGCAACACATTCCTAGGGATTGGAAATGCTCATTTTGTGGTAGGCAGATAATACGTTGCTCTTAATAATATGAGAACCAGGACTCCGAGATACAATATTAGCCTTTGCTGAAGTCCCTGTCGATTCCTAGGTATGAGCACTGCCTTAAACCACGGATAATTTAGCAAATGCCCAGATGTTTGCAAGTTACATGGAAACCGAGATTCCTGGTTCATCTTTAGTAAAGCCTGTAGAAACTTTCAAGGGACACAATGACCCAGATTCCTATTTCGTTCTAAGCAAAATGTCGAGATGTTTCCTGTTGGCCTGGAAGTCCAGACTCTGGTATACCCATAGAAAGATGACAAGAATATGCCTGGGGACGTGGAATCTAAGATTCCTGGTTCCCTCCCAATAACACCTCCTAAAAAAATTGAACACCTAAACCCAAAGTCCTAATAACGAACAGCGGAGCCACTGTAGTTTCTGGAGTACGAGGAAAAACAGAAGTCAGGGCTTACATAAAAAAAATCTGAGAGAATTACTTGTGTCATGAATCTGGAAGCAGAGGTTCTGAGTATCTAAATGGACTTGTAGTGCGAGATTCTCGTTCACAACTATCAAGAGTACCAGTGTTGCTATAGTCCAGGAATGATTGATCCATAATATCCACATAACAAATTGCTCTAAAACATGAGGGGTGCTCGAAGCCCTGATCTCGTTTAGCCCTTAGCAAGACGCAATGTAGATTTTCGGTATTGAGGACCCATGTAGCCCAGATTCCGTATTCATCCTTCGCAAGAGTCATGAAGTTTCCTGTATGTGAGGACTCCCATTACCCAGATTTCTGCTTCATTCTGAGCAAGACACCGAGATATTTCGTGGTGGTGTAGAATTCAAGTAATTTGGATATCAATTGAAAGACCCCCAGAAGTTTCCTGGGCAAATGGAATCCAAGATTCCTGGTTCCCTTTACAAGACACCCTAATAACATGGAGATCTAGAAGCCCAGATTCCAGATTAAACCTCATTGACAGGTCCTTTAGTCTTTCCTGAATGAGAACTCCAAGAAACTGGATTCCCTTTTCATTGTCAGGAATATGCCTTAAATTTCCCTGTCTATGTTTATTCTAAAACTCTGTATTCAAAAACACAGAGGCCCACAAGTTTCCTAAGTACGGTGGTTCCGTGGCTCCTGGTTACCTTTAAAAATAGTTACTAAACATTTGGCAACTGCAAAACCTTTGACCTCTCTCAAAATAAAAGGAAAAATGGAAGTTTCAGAATTACAAGGTTCATCTTGAGACCAAGAGTTACATCCAAATATGGCAAGATGATCCTTTATGTGCTGGAATCTGGCCTTAGTTGTCCCGAGGAACCTAACGGTCTTGTAGTGTTAGATACCCATTTAGAACTATCAAGAGGACCAGAATAATGCTGGAGTCCTGAATTGACTGATTCCTAATATCCATATGCTAAATAGCTCCAAAACGTGAGGGGATCTTGAATCCCTGATACTTTTTTTGTCCAGTAGCAAGACATCCTGAGAATTTCTTTGAATTGAGGACTCATGTGACACAGATTCCTAATTCTTCCTTTGCTGGAGGCCGTGTAGTGTCCTGTATATGAGGACTCCCTTTCCCCAGATTCCTGTTTTGGAACCCTGGTTCTTGTATAGCCCTTAACAAGACGCCATGTAGATTTTGTGATTGAGGAACCGTGTAAAACAGATTCCTTATTTTTCCTTAGCAAGAGGCCTCTAAGTTTCCGGTTATGAGGAGTTTTACCCACATTACTAGTTCGAATCTCTTATTCTTGTTTAGCCCTTAGCAAGAGGCCCTGTCGATCTTTTGGGATAGAGGACACTTGCAACCCAGATTCCTTATTCTTTCTTAGCAAAAGGCTGTGTATTTGCCTGTGTATGATGACCCCATTTCTGCAGATTCATGCATCAAAAACCCTGATTCGTGTTTTTCCCTCAGCAAGATGTCTTGGAGTTTTTTAGGGATTGAGGATACGTGTAACCCAGATTCCTTATTTTTTCTTAGCAATAGGCAGTCCAGTTTCCTGTGTTTGAGGACACCCATTACCCAGATTTCTACATTAAAAACCTGATTCATGGTAACGTCTTAGTAAGACGCCTTGTGGATTTTTTCGTGTGAGGACTAGTGCAACCAAAATTCCTTATTCTTCCTTAGAAAGAGGTCATGTAGTTTCCTGTATATGAGGTCTCACATTACCCTATTCCTGCTACATTCTCAGCAAGGCGCTGAGATATTTCCTAGTGACCTAGATTTCCAGTTGTTTGGATATCAAGAGAAAAACTCCCATAAGGTTACTGGGGAACTGTAATCCAAGATTCCTGGTTCCCCTTATCAAGACCTCCCCAAAATGTGGACTCTCTCGTAAACCCATGTCCCATTTCCCACCAGCCTGACCCCAAGAAATTTCTGTAGTTTGAGGTAACCTGAATCAAGGGATTTTTACAAATATGCCATTTGATTCCTTGGGTACCTGATTAAGGGCCTAGATGTTCATAAGACACAAAAGGATATTTGGGCCAGATCCTCGATTACAACTATCAAGAGAATAGAATGTTCCTGGGGATTGGTAATGACCGATTAAGGGTATCTATGGAGCTAGTAGCTCTGAAAAATGTAGGGACCCTGAATCCCAGATTGCTGATTAAACCTTATCAAGAGGCCCAATAGATTCTGGCGAATGAGAACTCCTAGAACTCGATTTCATTTTCATTCTCAGCAAGATGCCCTGATTTTCCCTCGTGATATGGATCCAAAAACTCTGTATACAAATAGGCAGATGCCCATAAATTACCTAGGGTCATGGAATTCATGAATCCTGGTTGCCCTTAACAGTATGCAATAAGTATTTGGCAACCTCAAAACACCAGGCACCTATTGGAAGAGAAGGACAAACACAAGTTTTAGGATTACAAGGTACATCTTAAGGGGAAAGTTACATACAAATATGGACATCAGATTCTTTGGTCCTGGAATCTGCCCTTTGTTGTCTCAAGGAACCCAAAGGACTTGAGGGTTCACATTATTGGTTACAACTATCAAGGAGACCAGTATCTTGCTGAGAATCTATAATGACAAAAATGTCATATCCAAGAGGCCTGTAGCCCTAAAGAATGCGTGGAAATAGAATCCCAGATTCCAGATTAGCCATTATAAGGTGTCCATGTAGAATTCTTGGATTGGCATCCCCTGTAACCCAGATTCTTTTTGTTCTCAGTAAGCCTCCCGGAAGTTACCTGGCGAGTTGGAAGTACAAACTCTTATATACCAATAATCATAAGCCCAAAAGCACAGAAGGGCCCTGGAATCCAAGATTGCTGGATCCACTTTAAGAATACATCCTAAGTATTTGGGAGCACCTAATCCCAAGTTACGAATATCAATCCAAAATTCCAGTAGTAGTTTCTTGATCAGGAGGTAAACATAAAGTCAGAAATTACACGAAAAATGGCGATATGATTCCTTTGGTTGTGGAATCTGGCCTTACAGTCTCCTGCAAAAACCCGGGAAGATGCCCAGATTCTCTGTTACAATTAAGAAGAGGAGCAGCAGGTTCCTGGGAATCAGTAATGACAGATTTGTGGTATGTATACAGGAATTAGTTCTGAAAAGAGTGGGGACTGGGACTCCAAATTCCTGATTAGCATTTAGAAATTCCTGTAGGCTTCTAGGTATGAGAACTACCTTAAGCCAGAGAAAAATTAACAACTGCCCAGAAGGTTTCTGATCACATGCAAACTGCTTTTCCTTGAACCACATTTTTAATATGAGTAGAAGCTTTCTGGGGACATAGTTTCCAAGATTCCATTTCATTCTCTGAAGAATGAGCAGATGTTTCCCCGTTCCCTAGATGTACAGTCACGTGGCTCCCAATAGAATGACTTCAGAATGCTCCTATGGACTTGTAAACCAAGATCCTGGTGCCCTCCCAAAAATACCTTCTAAACATGGTACAACATCTAAACCCAAGATCCTAATTCCGAATAGCTGAAGTACCAGAAATTTCTGGAGTACGAGCTAACCCTGAACTCAAGCTAGCATTCAAAACACCCAAGATGATAACTTGTGTCCTGGAATTTGGCGTTTGAGGATCCAGTATCTAAACGGACTTGTAGTGCCATATTTTCGTTTAAACTATCGAGAGGACCAGAATGTTGCAGGACTTCTGGAATGAGTGATTCCTAATATGCAAATAGGATAGAGTTCTGAATAATATGGCGACGTTAAGAACGATCCTTGTAGGCCTTACCAAGATGCCCTGAACATTTTACGAATTGAGGACTCGTATAACCCAGAATCGTTATTTTTCTTTAGCAAGAGCCCGTGTAGTTTCCTGTATATGAGGACAACCAATCTCCAGGTTCTTGCTTCAAAATCCTGATTCTTGTTCAGTCTTTAGCAAGACGCCCTGTAGATTTTTAGGATCGAGGACATGTGTAACCCAGAATCCTTGTTCTTCCAAGTAAGAGGCCATGCAGTTTCCCATATATGAGGACTACAATTTCGCAAATGGCTGCTTAATTTTCAGCTACACCCGACATACTTTCTGATGAACATAGAATTACAGTTGTTTGAATATCAATAGAAAGATGCGATATAGCACCTGGGAACTGTAATCCAAGCTTCAAGGTTCCCCTTAAGAAGACATCGTAAAGCTGGGCTCAGTGGCTCAGCCTGTAATCCAGCGCCTTTGGGAGGCTGAGTTGAGTGGATTGCCTGAGCCTGCGAGTTCGATACCCACCTGGTCAGCGAGACCTCATCTCTACAATAAATCAAAAAATCAGCCGGGTGTGGTATCACATGCCTGTAATCCTGGCTACTCGGAAGGTTGAGGCTGAAGGATCGCCGGAGCCCTGCAGGTCGAGGAAGTGGTGGCCGGGAGCGGCCACTGCACTACAGTCTGGGCAACAGAGTGAGACTCCAACTCAAAAAAAAAAAAAAGGAAGAAGACATCCTAAAAATGTGGAATATTCTAAACCCAATATCCCAATTTCCACCAGCCTGACCAGAGGAAATTTCGGTATTTTGAGGTAACCTGAAGCCAGGGATTTTGTCGAAAAATGCCAGTTGATACCTGGGGAACTGGATTATGGTCGAAGATGTTGATAAGAAACAAACGAAATTTAAGGTTCAGATACTCAATTACAACTATTGAAAGGACTGGAATCTTCTTGGATCTGTAATAAGAGATTTTACGAATCCACGTAGCAAGTAGCTCTGAAAAATGGAAGGACCTACAAGCCCAGATTCCTCATTAAACCTTATCAAGAGGCCATATAGATTTTGACGATTAAGGACCCCTGCTCCCGCATTCTCTTCTCATTCTCAGCAATAGTCTGATTTCCCCTGGCAATCTGGATTCCAAAATTCTGTATGCAAATAGACAGATGCCCAGCTGTTTCCCAGGGATGTGGAATCTGTGATTCCGTTTACCTTTAAAAATATGTACTACTTGCTTAGCAACCCCAACCCCCCAGGCCATATCAAATAGATTCACAAATGAAAGTCTTAGGATTACAGGGTACTTCTTAAGACAAGAGTTACACACAAATAAGGAGAGATGATGCCTTAGTCCTGTAATTTGCCTTTAGTTGTGCTGAGAAACCCAATTGAATTGCATGGACTGTTTCTTGGTTACAACAATCAAGAGGACCAGAGGTTGCTGGGAATCTGTAATGACACTTGTCCTTTCAAAGTGGCAACATGCTCTGAAGAATTTGGAGAACTTGAAGCCCAGATTCCAGATAAGCCCTTATAGCAGAGCCCTGTCAAAATGGATTGAGGCCTCCCATATCCCACATTTCTTTTTTTTATTATCAGGAATATGCCCGGACGTTTTCTGGTGACGTAGAAGTACAAACTCTTACATATCAATACAAATACGCCAAGAAGTTTCCCAGGGACCTGGAAACGAAGATTGCTGGTTCCTCCCTAAGAATACATCCTAAATATGTGGGAAACCCTAATCCCACATTCTCAATTCAAAAACGTATGTCGAGCAGTTGTTTCTGGTCTACGAGGTAAACTGAAGCCAGTGATCACATTAACAAATGGCAGATGATTGCATGGATTGTGGAATCTGGCCTTACAGGACCCTGTGAAACTAACGGACCAGTAGGCCAGATTCTCAGTTACAACTATCAAGAGGTGCAAGACGTTCATGGGGAACGACAATGCCCGTTTGGTGGTGTGCATATAGGACGTTGCTCTGAATAATATGAGAACAAAGACTCCCAGATTCCAGATTAGCAATTGCTAAAGTCCCTGTTGATTGCTAGGTATGAGCACTGCGTTAAACCACGGATAATTTAGCAAATGCCCAGATGTTTGCAAGTTACATGGAAACCGAGTTTCCTAGTTCCTCTTAGGTAAAGTCTGTAGAAACTTTCTAGGGACACAGTGACCCAGATTCCTTTTTCATTCTAAGTAAAACGACACGATGTTTCCTGTTGGCCTGGAAGTCCAGACTCTTGTATACCCATAGAAAATGACAAGAATATGCCTGGGGACATGGAATCTAATATTCCTGTTTCCCTCTCAATAATACCTCCTGAAATAATTGAACACCTAAAACGAAAATCCTAATAACGAACAGCGGAGCCACTGAAGTTTTAGGAGTACGAGGTAACACTGAGGTCAGGGCTTAAATTCAAAAACTCTGAGAGTATTTCTAGTGTCCTGTATCTGGAATCAGAGGTTCCAAGTATCTAAATGAACTTGTAGTCCCAGATTCTTGTTCAAAACGATCAAGAGTACTAGAGTGTTGCTGAAGTCCATGAATGATTGATTCGTAATATCCACATAACAAATAGCTCTAAAACATGAGGGGTGCTCAAAGCCGTGATCTTGTTTGGCCCTTAGCAAGACGCCCTTTCGATTTTCGGTATTGAGGTTCCATGTAACCCAGATTCCCTAATCATCCTTCGCAAGAGTCATGAATATTCCTGTATATGAGGATTCCCGTTTCCCAGATTACTGCTTCATTCTGAGCAAGACTCCGAGATATTTTGTGGTGATGTAGAATTCGAGTTGTTTGGATATCAATTGAAAGACCCCCAGAAATTTCCTGGGCAATTGGAATCCAAGATTCCTGGTTCCCTTGTACAAGACACCCTAACAATATGGGGACCTAAAAGCCCAGATTCCTTATTAAACCTCATCAAGAGGCCTTGTAGGATTTGGCAAATGTGAACTCAATAACCTGGATTCCCTTTTCGTTCTCAGCAAGATGGCTTGATTTTCCCTGTCCATGTGTATTCCAAACTCTGTATACAAAAAGACAGATGCCCACAAGTTTCCTAGGGTCAGAGATTCCGTGATTCCTGGTTACCTTTAAAAATACTTACTAAACATTTGGCAACTGCAAAACCCTTGGTCCCTCTCAAAATAAAAGGACAAATGGAAGTTTGAGAATTACAAATTCCTTCTTGAGACCAAGAGTTACATCCAAAAATGGTGATATGATCCCTTTTGTGCTGAAAGCTGGCCTCAGTTGTCCCGAGGAACGTAACGGACCTGCAGTGCGAGCTACCCGTTTACAACTACCAAGAGGATCAGAATGTTGCTGCAGTCCTGAAATGACTGATTCCTAATATCCACATGCTAAATAACTCCAAAACATGAGGGGAACTCGAAGTCCTGACTCTTGTTTTTCCAGTAGCAAGACGTCTCGAGAAATTTTTCGGATTGAAGACTCGTGTAACATAGATTCCTTATTCTTACTTCTCTGGAGGCCGTGTAGTGTCCTGTGTATGAGGATTCCCTTTCCCCAGATTCCTGTTTTGAAACCCTGATTCTTGTTTAGCTCTTAGCGAGACACCATGTAGATTTAGTGATTGAGGAACTGTGTGACATAGATTCGTTGTTTTTCCTTAGGAAGAGGACTAGAAGTTTCCTGTATGAGGAGTATTACCCACATTCCTGCTTCGAATCCCTTATTCTTGTTTAGCCCTTAGCAAGAGGCCCTATTGTTCTTTTGGGATAAAGAACACGTGTCAGCCAGATTCCTTATTTTTTCTTAGCAAACGGCCGTGTATTTTCCTATATATGAGGACCCCATTTCTGCAGATTCATGCTTCAAAAACACTGATTCGTGTTTAGCCCTTAGCAAGATGCCATGAAGCTTTTTAGGGATTGAGGACACGTGTAACCCAGAATCCTTATTCTTCCTTAGCAATAGGCCGTCCAGTTTCCTGTATTTGAGGACTCCCACTACCCAGATTCCTACATTAAACCCTGATTCATGGTTACCTCTCTGTAAGATGCCCAGTGGATTTTTGGGCTGAGGACTCGTGCAACCAAAATTCCTTTTTCTTCCTTAGCAAGAGGCCATGTATTTTCCTGTATATGAGGGCTCCCACTTCCCAGATTCCTGCTACATTCTCAGCAATGCACTGAGATATTTCCTGGAGATCTAGATTTCCAGTTGTTTGGATATCAAGAGAAAGACTCCCATTAGTTGATTGGGGAACTGGAATCCAAGATTCCTTGTTTCCCGTAACAAGACCTCCCCAAAATGTGGACTATCTGAAACCCATGTCCCAATTCCCACCAGCCCGACCAAAGAAATTTTTGTATTATGATGTTACCTGAATCGTGGGTTTTGTACCAATATGCCATTTGATTCCTGGGGTACCTAATTATAGTCCTAGATGTTCATGAGTCATAAAAGGATATTTGGGACAGATCCTCGTTTGCAACTATCAAGAGAATAGAATGTTCCTGGGGATCTGTAATGACCGATTAAGGGAATCTTCAGAGCTAGTAGCTCTGAGAAATGTAGGGACCCTGAAGCCCAGATTGCTGATTAAACCTTATCAAGAGGCCCTGTAGATTCTGGTCAATGAGAACTCCTAGACCAGGATTTCATTTTCATTCTCATCAAGATGCCCTGGTTTTCCCTCGTGATGTGGACACAAAAACTCTTTATACAAATAGGCAGAAGCCCAGATATTACCTAGGGTCGTGGAATCCATGAATCCTGGTTACCCTTAAAAGTATGTAATATATATTTGGCATCCTCAAAACACCAGGCCCCTATCGGAATAGAAAGAGAAACAGAAGTTTTAGGATTACAAGTTACATCTTAAGGCGATAGTTACATACAAATATGGCGATAAGATTCTTTGATTCCTGGAATCTGCCCTTTGTTGTCCTGAGGAACCCAACAGAATGAGGTTCCACATTCTCGGTTACAAATATGTAGAAAACCAGAAGTTTGCTGAGAATATATAATGAAAAAATTGTCATATCCAAGAGGACTGTAGCCATAAAGAATGTTTGGAAATAGAATCCCAGATTCCAGATTACCCATTATAAGGTTTCCATGTAGAATTCTTGTATTGGTGTTCCATAACACAGATTCTTTTAGTTCTCAGTAAGACTACCCGGAAGTTACCTGGCAACTTGGAACTATAAATTCTTCTATACCAATAATCAAAAGTCCAAAAGGTCAGAAGGGCCATGGAATCCAAGATTGCTGTATTACCTTTAAGAATGTGTCCTACAAATTTGGGAACAACAAATCCCAAGTTACGAATATCAGTCTAAAATTCTAGTAGTAGTTTATGGAATAGGAGGTAAACCTGAAGTCAGAAATTACACGAAAAATGGCCACATGACTCCTTGGGTTGTGGAATCTGGACTTACAGCCTCCTGGAAAACAAACCGAGCAGATGGCCAGATTCTCTGTTACAACTAAGAAGACGAGCAGCAGGTTCCTGGGAATCGGTAATGACAGATTTGTGGTACGTATATACGAATTAGTTCTGAAAAGTGTGGGTTCTGGGACTCCAAATACCTGATTGGCATTTAGAAATTCCTATAGGCTTCTAGGTATGACAACTGCCTTAAGCCAGGGAAAAGTTAACAACTGCCCAGAATTTTGCTGGTCACATGTATACTGATTTTCCTTGTTCCATATTGATAACATGAGTAGAATCTTTTTGGGGACAGTGTCCTGTTTCATTCTCATAAGAAGGACCAGATGTTTCCCCATTCCCTAGAAGACCAGATACGTGTCTCCCAATAGAAAGACTCCAGAATGCTCCTATGGACTTGTAAAACAAGACCCTGGTGCCCTCCCAAAAATACCTTCTAAACATTGTGCAACTTCTAAACCCAAGGTCCTCATTCCGAATAGATGTACTACCAGAAGTTTCAGGAGTACGAGATAATACTGAACACAGGGCTTACATTCAAAACACCCTAGACGATTACTCATGTCCTGGAATTTAGCGTTAAAGGATTCAGAGTCTAAATGGACTTGTAGGGACATATTTTTGTTTAAACTATCAAGATGACCAGAATGTTGCTGGACTTCTGGAATGAGTGATTCCTAATATGCACGTAGGATACAGCTCTGAAAATTATGTGGATGTCGAAATCCGAGTCTTGTAGGCCTTACCAAGACAACCTGAACGTTTTGGGAATTGAGGACTTGTATAACCCAGATTCGTTATTTTTCCTTAGTAAGAGCACATGTAGTTTCCTGTATATGAGGACTCCCATTCTCCAGATTCTTGCTTCAAAATCCTGATTCTTGTTTAAACCTTAGCAAGACGCCCAGTAGATTATTGGCATTGAGGACTAGTGAAAACCAATTCCTTATTCTTTCTTAGGTAGAGGCTGTGTAATTTCCAGTATATGAACACATCCATTAGTGAGATTCCTGCTTCGAAACTCTGATCCAAGTTTAGCCCTTAGAAAGACGCCCTGTAGATTTTTCGGATCCAGGACGTGTCACCCAGATTTCTTGTTCTTCCTTAGCAAGCGGTTGTGAAAATTCCTCTATATGAGGACTGCTATTCCCCAGATTTGTGCTTCAAATCCCTGATACTTTTTCTCCCTTAGTAAGCTTCTCTGTAGGCTTTTGGGATTTGAGGACTCGTGTAATCCAGATTCCTTATTCTTCCGTAGTAAGAGGCCATGTAGTTTCCCGTATATGAGGATTCCCATTTCGCAAATTCCTGCTTAATTCTCAGCAATACTCGAGATATTTCCTGATGAACATAGAATTCCAGTTGTTTGGATATCAATAGAAAGACACCAATAGAGTTCCGGGGAACTGTAATTCAAACTTTCAGGTTCCCCTAAAAAAGGGATTATAAAAATGTGTAATATTCTAGACCCAATATCCCAATTTCCACCAACCTGACCACCGGAAATTTCGGTATTTTGAGGTAACCTGAAGCGAGGGATTTTGTGCCAAAATGTCAGTTGATACCTGGGACCTGGTTTATGGCCAAAGATGTGGATAAGTAAGAAACAAAATTGTAGGTTCAGTTACTCAATTACAACTATCGAAAGGACTGGAATAGCTTGGATCTGTAATAAGAGATTTTAGGTATCGATGAAGAAAGTACCTCTGAAAAATGGAAGGACCTACATGCCCAGATTCCTCATTAATCCTTATCAAGAGGCCATATAGATTTTCACGATTGAGGACCCCTGATCCCGCATTCTCTTCTCATTCTCAGCAAGAGCCTGATATTTTCTAGCGATCTGGATTCCAAAATTATGTATGCAAATAGACAGATGACCAGCTGTTTCCAAGGGACGTGGAATCCGTGATTCCTGATTACCTTTAAAAATATGTACTACATGCTTAGCAGCCCCAACACTCCAGGCCATATCAAATAAATTCACAAATGGAAGTTTTAGGATTACAGGGTACATCTTAAGACAAGAGTTACACACAAATATTGTGAGCTGATGCCTTAGTACTGTAATCTGGTTTTAGTTGTGCCGAGAAACCCAACTGAATTGCACGGACTGGTTCTTGATTACAACAATCAAGAGGACCAGAAGGTTGTTGGGAATCTATAATGACACTTGTCCTTTCCAAGTGGCACCATGCTCTGAAAAATTTGGGTAACTAGAAGCCCAGATTCCACATAAGACCTTATAATGGAGCCCTGTAGGAATGGAATGAGGCCTCCCATAACCCACATTCCTTTTTTATTATCAGGAAGTCGCCCAGACATTTTCTGGTGATGTAGAAGTACATACTCTTACATACCCATACACATAGGCCAAGAAGTTTCCCAGGGTCCCAAAATGAAGATTGCTGGATCCCCCTTAAGTATACATCCTAAATATGTACGAACCCCTAATCCCACATTCTCAATGTGAAAACGAATGTCCAGCAGTAGTTTCTGGACTACGAGGTAAACCTGAAGCCAGTGATCACATTAACAAATGGCAGATTGGGTGGATTGTGGAATCTGGCCTTACAGGACCCTGTGAAACAAACGGACCTGTTGGCCAGATTCTCAGTTACAACTATCAAGGGGTGCAACACGTTCCTGGGGAACAACAATGCCCAATTTGTGGTATGCACGTAGGACGTTGCTCTGAATAATATGAGTACCAGGACTCCCAGATTCCAGATTAACATTTGCTAAAGTCCCTGTCGATTCCTAGGTATGAGCACTACCTTAAGCCACGGATAATTTGGCAAATGCCCAGATGTTTGCAAGTTACATGGAAACCAAGTTTCCTGGTTCCTCTTAGGTAAAGCATGTAGAAGCTTTCAAGGGACACAGTGACCCAGATCCTATTTCGTTCTAAGCAAAACGATGAGATATTTCCTGTTGGCCTGGAGGTCCAAACTCTGGTATACTCATAGAAATATGACAAGAATATGTCTGGAGACGTGGAATCTAAGATACCTGGTTCCCTCCCAATAATACCCTCTAAAAAAATGGAACACTTAAAACCAAGTCCTAATAACGAACAACAGAGCCACTGACATTTCTGGAGTATGAGGTAACACTGAGGTCAGGGCTTACATACAAAAATCCGAGACAATTTCCTGTGTCCTGGATCTGGAGTCAGAGGTTACGAGTGTTTAAATGAAATTGTAGATTTTCAGTATTTTGGACCAATGTAGCCCAGATTCCTTGTACATCCTTCGCAAGAGTCATGAAGTTTCCTGTAAATGAAGTCTCCCATTACCTAGATTCTTGCTTCATTCTCAGCAATACACCAAGATATTACATTGTGATGTAGAATTCACGTTGTGTGGATATCAACTGGAATAACCCCAGAAGTTTCCTGGGCATTTGGAATCCAAGATTCCTGGTTCCCTTGTACAAGACATCCTAACAATATGGGGACCTAAAAGCCCACATTCCTTACTAAACCTAATCAAGAGGCCCTGTAGACTTCGGCGAATGAGAACTCCAAGAACACGGATTCCGTTTTTTCTCTCAGCAAGATGCCTTGATTTTCCCTGTCGATGTGTATTCCAAAACTCTGTATACAAAAAGACAGATTCCCACAAATTTCCTAAGGACGGGGAATCCATGATTCCTGATTTCCTTTAAAAATACTTACTAAACATTTGGCAACTGCAAAACCCCCGGCCCCTCTAAAAATAAGAGGACAAATGGAAATCTCAGAATTACAAGGTTATTCTTGAGACAAAGAGATTCATCCAAATATGCCAATATGATCCTTTATGTGCTAGAATCTGACCTTAGTTGTCTCGAGGAACCTAACGTACTTGTAGTACCAGATACCCGTTTACAACTATCAAGAGCACCAGAATGTTGCTGGAGTCCTGAATTGACTGATTCCGAATATCCACATGCTAAACAGCTCCAAAACATGTGGGTATCTAGAATCCCTGATTCTTGTTTGTTCAGTAGCAAGACGTCCTGAGAATTTTTTCGGATTGAGGACTCGTGTAACACAGATTCCGTATTCTTCCTTCGCTGGAGGCCATGTACTGTCCTGTATACTGGGACTCCCTTTCCCCAGATTCCTATTTTGAAACCCTGATTCTTGTTTAGCCCTCTGCAAGACTCCATGTACATTATCTGATTGTGGAACCGTGTAAAAACGATTCCTTATTTTTCCTAAGCAAGAGCCCTGAAGTTTCCTTTTATGAGGAGCATTACCCACATTCCTACTTTGAATCCCTCATTCTTGTTTAGCCCTCAGCAAGGGGCCCTGTATCTCTTTTGGGATAGAGAATACGTGTAACCCAGATTCCGTATTCTTTCTTAGCAAAAGGCCGTGTATTTTCCTGTATATGAGGACCCCATTTCCGCAGGTTCATTCTTCAAAAACCCTGATTCTTTTTTAGCACGTATCAAGACGCCCTGACTTTTTTTAGGGATTAAGAGCACGTGTAACCCATTCCTTATCCTTTCTTAGCAAGAGGCAGTCCAGTTTCCTTTGTTTGAGCACACCCACTACCCAGATATTTACATTAAAAACCTGATAAATGGTTACCTCTTAGTAAGACGCCCTGTATATTTTTGGACTGAGGACTCGTGCAACCTAAATTCCTTATTCTTCCAGCAAGAGGCCGGGTAGTTTCCTGTATATGCGGACTCCCATTATCCAGATTCCTGCTTCATTCTCAGGAAGGCGCTGAGATATTTCATGGTGGCCTAGAATTCCAGTTGTTTGGATATCAAGAGAAAGACTCCCATAAGGTTATTGGGGAACTGGAATCCAAGATACCTTCTTTCCCTTAACAAGACCTCCCCAAAATGTGGAATCTCTAAACACAATGTCCCAATTCCCACAAGACCGACCACAGGAAATTTCTGTAGTTTGATGTAACCTGAATCAAGGGATTTGGTACCAATATGCCATTTGATTCCAGGGGTACCTGATTATGGTCCTTGATGTTCATAAGACACAAGAGGATACATGGGCCAGATACACGATTACAACTATCAACAGAATAGAATGTTACTGTGGATCTGTAATGACAGATTAAGGGTATCTACAGAGCTAGTAGCTCTGAGAAATGTAGGGACCCTGAACCCCAGATTGCTGATTAAACCTTATTAAGAAGCCCTGTAGATTCTGGCGAATGAAAACTCCTAGAACCCGATTTCATATTTGTTCTCAGCAAGATGCCCTGATATTCCCTCGTGATGTGGATCCAAAAACTCTGTATACAAATAGGCAGATGCCCAGAAATTACCTAGGGTCGTGGAATCCATGAATCCTGGTTACCCTTAAAAGTACGTAATATATATTTGGCAACCTCAAAACACCAGACCCCAATCAGAGTAGAAGGACTAACAGAAATTTTAGGATTACAAGATAGCTCTTAAGGCAATAGTTACATACAAATATGGCGATAAGATTCTTTGGGTCCTGGAATGTGCCCTTTGTTGTTCCGAGGAACTCAACAAACTTGAGGGTCTACATTCTAGGTTACAACTCTCAAGAAGACCAGAAGGTTACTGAGAATCTATAATGAAGAAGTTGTCATATCCAAGAGGCCTCTAGCCCTAAAGAATGTGTGGAAATAGAATCCCAGATTCCAGATTAGTCCTCATAAGGTGTGCATGTAGAATTCTTGGATTGGGGACTCCATAACCTAGATTCTTTTTTATCTCAGTAAGACTCACAAGTTACCTGGCGACCTGGTTGTACAAACTATTATATACCAATAATCATAAGCCCAAAAGGTCAGAAGAGCCCTGGAATCCAAGATAGCTGGATCCCCTTTAAGAATCCGTCCTAAATTTTTGGGCACACCTAATCCCAAGTTAGGAATATCAATCTAAAATTGCAGCAGTAGGTTCTGGATTAGGATGTAAACCTGAAGTCAGAAATTACACGAAAAATGGCGATATGATTTCTTGGGTTGTGGAATCTCTCCTTACAGCCTTCTGCAGAAAAAGCCGAGCAGATGTCCAGATTCTTCATTACAATTAAGAACAGGAGGAGCAGGTTCCTGGGAACCAGTAATGACAGATTTGTGGTACGTATACAGGTACGTTCTGAAAAGTGTGGAGACTGGGACTCCAAATTCCTGATTCGCATTTAGAAATTTCGTGTAGGATTCTAGGTATGAGAACTATCTTAAGGCAGGGAAAAATTAACAACTGCCCAGAAGTTTTCTGGTCACATGCAAACTAATTTTCCTTGTTCCACATTGGAAACAGGAGTAGAAGCTCTCTGGGGACATAGTGTCCGAGATTCCTCTTTCATTCTCAGAAAAATGACTAGATGTTTCCCCATTCCCTAGAAGTCCAGACATGTGGCTCCAAATAGAAAGACTCCAGAACGTTCCTATGGACTTGGAAACCAAGACCCTGGTGCCCTCCCAAAAATACCTTATAAACATGGTGCAACATCTAAACCCATGGTCCTAATTCCGAATAGCTGAACTACCAGAAGTTTCTGGTGTACGAGGTAATCCTGAACTCAGGGCTAACATTTACAAAACCCGAGATGATTTCCTGTGTCCTGTAATTTGGCCTTAGAAGATCCATAATCTAATTGGACATGTAGTGCCATATTTTCATTTAAACTATCGAAATGACCAGAATGTTGTGGGAATTTTGTAATGACTGATTCCTCTTATGCATATAGGAAACAGCTCTGAAAATTATGGATGCGTCGAAGTCCGAGTCTTGTAGGCCTTACCAAGAGAACCTGAACGTTTTTGGAATTGAGGACTTGTATAACCCATATTCATTATTTGTCCTTAGCAAGAGCCCGTGTAGTATCCTGTATATGAGGACTCCCATTCTCCAGATTCTTGCTTCAAACTCCTGATTCTTGTTTAGTCCTTAGCATGACTCCCAGTAGATTTTTGGCATTGAGGACTAGTGAAAACCAGATTCCTTAAACTTTCTTAGGTAGAGGCTGCGTAGTTTTCAGTATAAGAAGACTCCCATTAGCGAGATTTCTGCTTCGAAACTCTGGTCCATATTTAGCCCTTAGAAAGAGGCCCTGTAGATTTTTCAGATCGAGGACGTGTCACCCAGATTCCTTGTTAGTCCTTAGCAAGAGGTTGTGAAGTTTCCTCTATATGAGGACTCCTATTCCCCGGATTTGTGCTTCAAATCGCTAATACTTTTTCTCCCTTAGTAATCCTCCCTGTAGGCTTTTGGAATTTGAGGACTCGTATAACCCAGATTCTTTATTCTTCCATAGTAAGAGGCTATGTAGATTCCCGTATATGAGGATTCCCATTTCGCAAATTCCTGCTTAATTCTCAACAATACCCGAGAAATTTCCTGATGAACATAGCATTCCAGTTGTTTGGATATCAATAGAAAGACTCCAATAGAGTTCCTGGGAACTGAAATTCAAACTTCCAGGTTCCCCTAAAAAAGGGATCGTAAAAATGTGTAATATTCTAGACCCAATGCCCCAATTTCCACCAACCTACCACAGGAAATTTCGGTATTTTGAGGTAACCTGAAGCGAGAATTTTGTCCCAAAATGCCAGTTGATACCTGGGGAACTGGATTATGGCCGAAGATGTGGATAAGTAAGAAATGAAATTGTAGGTTCAATTACTCAATTACAACTGTCGAACAGACTGAAATAGCTTGGATCTGTAATAAGCGATTTTTGATATCCACGTAGAAAATAGCTCTGAAAAATGGAAGGACCTACAAGCCCAGATTCCTCATTAAGCCTTATCAAGAGGCCATATAGATTTTTACGATTGATGACCCCTGAACCCGCATTCTCTTCTCAATCTCAGCAATAGCCTGATATTCTCTGGATTCCAAAATTATGTATGCAAATAGACAGATGACCAGCTGTTTCCCAAGGACGTGGAATCCGTGATTACTGGTTACCTTTAAAAATATGTACTACATGCTTAGCAACCATAACACCCCAGGCCATATCAAATAAATTCACAATCGGAAGTTTTAGGATTACAAGGTACATCTTAAGACAAGAGTTACACACAAATATAGCGAGATGATGCCTTAGTCCTGTAATCTGGCTTTAGTTGTGCTGAGAAACCCAACTGAATTGCACGGACTGATTCTTGGTTACAACAATCAAGAGTATCAGAAGGTTGTTGGGAATCTATAATGACACTTGTCCTTTCCAAGTGGCAACATGCTCTGAAGAATTTGGAGAACTAGAAGCCCAGATTCCAGATAAGACCTTATAATGGAGCCCTGTAGAAATGGATTGAGGCCTCCTATAACCCACATTCCTTTTTTTATTATCAGGAAGTCGCCCAGACATTTTCTGGTGACAAGAAGTACATACCCTTACATACCCATACACATACGCCAAGAAGTTTCCCAGGGTCCTAAAATCGAAGATTGCTGGTTCCCCCTTAAGTATACATCCTAAGTATGTGCGAACCCCTAACCCCACATTCTCAATGCGAAAACGAATGTCCAGCAGTAGTTTCTGGACTACGAGGTAAACATGAAGCCAGTGTTCACATTAACAAATGGCAGATAGGGTGGATTGTGGAATCTGGCCGTACAGGACCCTGTGAATCAAACGGACCAGTAGACCAGATTCTCAGTTACAACTATCAAGAAGTGCAACACGCTCCTGGGGAAGAGCAATGCCCAATTTGTGGTATGCATATAGGACGTTGCTCCGAATAATATGAGCACCAGGACTCCCAGATTGCAGATTAGCATTTGCTAAAGTCCTTGTTGATTCCTAGGTATGAGCACCGCCTTAAGCCACGGATAAAATAACAAATGCCCAGATGTTTGCAAGTTACATGGAAAACGAGTTCCCTGGTTTCTCTTAGGTAAAGCGTGTAGAAACTTTCAAGGGACACAGTGACCCAGATTCCTATTTCATTCTAAGCAAAACGACGAGATGTTTCCTGTTGGCCTGGATGTCCAGACTCTGGTATACTCATAGAAAGATGACAAGAATATGTCTGGGGACGTGGAATCTAAGATACCTGGTTCCCTTCCAATAGTACCCCCTAAAAAAATGGAACACTTAATCCCAAAGTCCTAATAACTAACAACAAAGCGACTGAAGTTTCTGGAGTACGAGGTAACACTGAGGTCAGGGTTTACATACAAAAAATCCGAGACAATTCCCTGTGTCCTGGATCTGGATTCGGAGGTTCTGAGTATCTAAATGAATTTGTAGTGCCAGATTCTCCTTCACAACTATCAAGAGTACCAGAGTGTTGCTGGAGTCCAGGAATGATTGATTCATAATATCGACATAACAAATGGCTCTAAAACATGGGGGGTGCTCGATGCCCTGATCTTGTTTAGCCCTTAGCAAGTCGCACTGTAGATTTTCAGTATTTTGAACCCATGTAGCCCAGATTCTTTATACATCCTTTGCAAGAGTCATGAAGTCTCCTGTAAATGAGGACTCCCATTACCCAGATTCCTGCTTCATTCTCAGCAAGACACCGAGATATTTCATTGTGATGTAGAATTCATGTTGTTTGGATATCAACTGGAATAACCCCAGAAGCTTCCTGGGCATTTGGAATCCGAGATTCCTGGCTCCCTTCTACAAGACACCATAACAATATGGGGACCTAGAAGCCCAGATTCCTTATTAAACCTAATCAAGATGCCCTGTAGACTTCGGCAAATGAGGCCTCCAAGAACCCAGATTTCGTTTTTTTCTCAGCAAGATGCCTTGATTTTCCCTGTCAATATGTATTCCAAAACTCTGTATACAAAAAGACAGATTCCCACAAGTTTCCTAGGGACGGGGAATCCGTGATTCCTGATTTCCTTTAAAAATACTTACTAAACATTTGGCAACTGCAAAACACTCAGCCCCTCTCAAAATAAGGACAAATGGAAATCTGAGAATTACAAGGTTCTTCTTGAGACAAAGAAATTCATCCAAATATGCCAATATGATCCTTTATGTGCTAGAATCTGACCTTAGTTGTCTCGAGGAACCTAATGTACTTGTAGTACCAGATACCCGTTTACAACGATCAAGAGCACCAGAATGTTGCTGGAGTCCTGAATTGACTGATTCCGAATATTCACATGCTAAACAGCTCCAAAACATGTGGGGAGCTCGAATCCCTGATTTTGTTTGTTCAGTAGCAAGACGTCCTGAGAAATTTTTCGGATTGAGGACTCGTGTAACATAGATTCCGTATTCTTCTTTCGCTGGAGGCCATGTAGTGTCCTCTATATTAGGACTCCCCTTTCCCAGATTCCTGTTTTGAAACCCTGATTCTTGTTTAGCCCTCTGCAAGACTCCATGTACATTATCTGATTGTGGAACCATGTAAAAAAGATTCCTTATTTTTCCTAAACAAGATTCCTTGAATTTTCCATTTATGAGGAGTATTACCCACATTCCTACTTTGAATCCCTCATTCTTGTTTTGCCTTCAGCATGGGGCCCTGTACTTCTATTGGGATAGAGAACAAGTGTAACCCAGATTCCATATTCTTTCTTAGAAGAAGGCCGTGTATTTTCCTGTATATGAGGACCCCATTTCCGCAGGTTCATTCTTCAAGAACCCTGATTCTTGTTTAGCACTTATCAAGACGCCCTGAAGTGTTTTAGGAATTGAGGTCACGTGTAACCCAGATTCCTTATTCTTTCTTAGCAATAGGCAGTCCAGGTTCCTGTGTTTGAGCACTCCCACTACCCAGATATTTACATTAAAAACCTGATAAATGGTTACCTCTTAGTAAGACGCCCCGTGGATTTTTGGGCTGGGGACACGTGCAACCTAAATTCCTTATTCTTCCTTAGCAAGAGGCCGGGTAGTTTCCTGTATATGAGGACTCCCATTACCCAGATTCCTGCTTCATTCTCAGCAAGGCGCTGAGATATTTCATGGTGGTCTAGAATTCCAGTTGTTTGGATATGAAGAGAAAGACTCCCATAAGGTTATTGGAGAACTGGAATCCAAGATAACTTGTTCCCCTTAACAAGACCTCCCCAAAATGTGGAATCTCTAAACACAAAATCCCAATTCCCACCAGACCAACCACAAGAAATTTCTGTAGTTTGATGTAACCCGAATCAAGGAATTTGGTACCAATATGCCATTTGATTCCAGGTGTACCTGATTATGGTCCTTGATATTCATAAGACACAAAAGGATATATGGCACAGTTACACGATTACTACTATCAACAGAATAGAATGTTACTGGGGATCTGTAATGACAAATTAAGGGTATCTATGGAGCTAGTAGCTCTGAGAAATGTAGGGACCCTGAAGCCCATATTGCTGATTAAACCTTATCAAGAGGCCATGCAGATTCTGGCGAATGAAAACTCCTAGAACCTGATTTCATTTTTGTTCTCAGCAAGATGCCTTGATTTTCCCTCATGATGTGAATCCAAAAACTCTGTATACAAATAGGCAGATGCCAAGAAATTTCCTAGGGTCGTGGAATCCATGAATCCTGGTTACCCTTAAAAGTACGTGATATATATTTGGCAACCTCAAACACCAGGCCCCAATCAGAGTAGAAGGACTAACAGAAATTTTAGGATTACAAGGTACTTCTTAAGGCAATGGTTACATACAAATATTGCGATAAGATTCTTTGGGTCCTGGAATCTGCCCTTTGTTGTCCCAAGGACCCCAACGGACTTGAGGGTCCACATTCTCGGTTACAACTCTCAAGAAGACCAGAAATTTGCTGAGAATCTATAATGAGGAAGTTTTCACATCCAAGAGGCCTCTAGCCCTAAAGAATGTGTGGAAATAGAATACCAGATTTCAGATTAGCCCTCATAAGTTGTCCATGTAGAATTCTTTTATTGGCGACACCGTAACCCAGATTGTTTTTTATCTCAGTAAGGCTCCCACAAGTTACCCGGCGACCTGGAAGTACAAACTATTATATACCAATAATCATAAGCCCAAAAGGTCAGTAGGGCCCTGGAATCCAAGATTGCTGGATCCTCTTTAAGAATACGTCCTAAATATTTGGGAACACCTAATCCCATGTTAAGAATATCAATCTAAAATTCCAGCACTAGTTTCCGGATTAGGAGGTAAACCTGAAGTCAGAAATTACACGAAAAATGGCGACATGATTCCTTGGGTTGTGGAATGTGGCCTTACAGCCTTGTGCAAAAATAGCCGAGCTAATGGCCAGATTCTTCGTTACAACTAAGAAGAGGAGCAGCAGGTTCCTGGGAAACAGTAATGACAGATTTCTGGTACGTATACAGGAATTAGTTCTGAAGAGTGTGGAGACTGGGACTCCAAATTCCTGATTAGCATTTAGAAATATCATGTAGGATTCTAGGTATGAGAACAAACTTAAGCCAGGGAAAAATTAACAACTGACCAGAAGTTTTCTGGTCACATGCAAACTGATTTTCCTTGTTCCACATTGGAAACAAGAGTAGAAGCTCTCTGGGGACATAGTGTCTGAGATTCCTGTTTCGTTCTCAGACAAACGACCAGATGTTTCCCTGTTCCCTAGAAGTCCAGACACGTGGCTCCAAATAGAAAGACTCCAGAATGTTCCTATGGACATGGAAACCAAAACCTGGTGCCCTCCTAATAATATCTTCTAAACATGGTGCAACATCTAAACTCAAAGTCCTAATTCCGAACAGCTGAACTACCAGAAGTTTCTTGTGTATGAGGTAATCCTGAACTCAGGGCTTACATTCACAAAACCCGAGATGATTATTTGTGTCCTGGAATTTGGCCTTAGAGGATCCATAATGTAATTGGACTTGTAGTGTCATATTTTCGTTTAAACTATCAAGATGACCGGAATGCTGCAGGAATTCTGTAATGACTGATTCCTAATACGCACATAGGAAACAGCTCTGAAAATTATGGGGACTTCGAAGTCCGAGTCTTGTAGGCCTTACCTACGCATTTTTGGAATTGAGGACTCTTATAACCCAGATTCCTTATTCTTCTTTAGCAAGAACCAGTGTAGTTTCCTGTATATGAGGACTCCCATTCCCCAGATTCTTGCTTCGAAATCTTGATTCTTGTTTAACCCTTAGCAAGACACCCAGTACAATTTTGGCATTGAGGACTCATGAAAACCAGATTCCTTATCCTTTCTTAGGTAGAGGTTGTGTAGTTTCCTGTATGTGAATTCTCCCATTACTGAGACTCCTGCTTCGAAACCCTGATTCTTGTTTAGCCCTTAGAAAGACACCCTGTAGATTTTTAGTATCGAGGACATGTGTAACCCAGATTCCTTGTTTGCCTTAGCAAGAGGTTGTGAAGTTTCCTGTATATGAGGACTCCCATTCCCCAGATTCATGCTTCAAATCCCTGATACTTTTTTCTCCCTTAGCAAGACTCCCTGTAGGTTTTTGGGATTGGAGGACTCGTGTAACCCAGATTCCTTCTTCTTCCATAGTAAGAAGCCATGTAGTTTCCCGTATATGAGTACTCCCATTAGGCAAATTCCTGCTGAATTCTCAGCAATACACGAGATATTTCCTGATGAACATAGAATTCCAGTTGTTTGGATATCAATAGAAAGACTACCATATAGTCCCTGTGAACTGTAATCCAAGTTTCCAGGTTCCCCTTAACAAGACATCATAAAAATGTGGACTATTCTAAACCCAATATCCCAATTCCCAACGGTCTGACCCCCGGAAATTTCAGTATTTGAGGCAATCTGATGTGAGGGATTTTGTCGCTAAACGCCAGTTGATACATGGGGAACTGGATTATGGGCGAAGATGTTGATAAGAAACAAACGAAATTGTAGGTCCCAGATCCTCGATTACAACTATTGAAAGGACCGGAATCTTCTTGGATCTTTAATAAGAGATTTTAGGTATCCACGCAGGAAGTAGCTCGGAAAAATGGAAGGACCTATAAGCCCAGCTTTCTCATTAAACCTTATCAAGAGGCCATATAGATTTTGACGATTGAGGACCCCTGAACATGCAATGTCCTCTCATTCTCAGCAATATGACCTGATTTTCCCTGACTCCTGGCTTTCTGGGCTCCAAAATTCTGTCTGCAAATACACAGATGCCCAGCTGTTTCTCAGGGACGTGGAATCTGTGATTCCTGGTTACTTTTAAAATATGTACTACATGCTTAGCAACCTCAAAACCCCCAGGCCATATCAAATATATTCTCAAATGGAAGTTTTAGGATTACAGGGTAAATTTTAAGACAAGAGTTACACACAAATGTGCCGAGAAACCCAACTGAATTGCACAGACTATTTCTTGGTTACAACAATCAAGAGGACCAGAAGGTTGCTGAGAATCTATAATGACACTTGTATTTCCAAGTGGCAGCGTGCTCTGAAAAATTAGGAGAACTAGAAACCCAGATTCCAGATAAGCCCTTATAATGGAGCGCTGTAGAAATGGATTGAGGGCTCCCATAAGCCCACATTCCTTTTTTTATTATCAGAAAGTCACCCGGACGTTTTCTGGTGATGTGGAAGTACAAACTATTACATACCAATACACATACACCAAGAAGTTTCCCAGGGACATGGATTCGTAGATTGCTGCTTCCCCCCTTAAGAAAACATCCTAAATATGTGGGAAGCCCTAATCCCACATTCTCAATGCAAAAACGCATGTCCAGGCGTAGTTTCTGGACTATGAGGTAAACCTGAAGCCAGTGGACACATTAACTAATGGCAGAAGATTGCGTGGATTGTGGAATCAGGCCTTACAAGACCCTGTGAAACAAACGGCCCCATAGGCCACATTCTCAGTTACAACTATAAAGAGGAGCAACACGTTCCTGGGGAACAGCAATGCCCGATTTGTGGTATACATATAGGACATTGCTATGAATAATATGAGAACCAGGACTCCCTGAATCCCGATTAGCATTTGCTAAAGTCCCTGTCTTTTCATAGGTATGAACACCGCTTTAAGCCATGGATAATTTAGCAAATGCCCAGATGTTTGCAAGTTACATAGAAACCGAGTATCCTGGTTCCTCTTTAGTAAAGCATGTAGAAACTTTCAAGGGACACAGTGACCCTGATTCCTATTTCGTTCTAAGCAAAACGGCGAGATGTTTCTTGTTTACCTGGAAGTCCAGACTCTGGTATACCCATAGAAAAATGACAAGAATATATCTGGGGACGTGGAATCTAAGATTTCTGGTTTTCTCCCAATAATACCTCCTAAAGAAATGGAACACCTAAGCCAAAAGTCCTACTGAAGGACAGCGGGGCCACTGAAGTTTCTGGGGTACGAGGTAACACTGAGGTGAGGGTTTACATACAAAAAATCCGAGAGAACTTCCTGTGTCCTGGATCTGGAGTCAGAAGTTCCGAGTATCTAAATGGATTTTTATTGCCAGATTCTCCTTCACAACTATCAAGAGTTCCAGAGAGTTGCTGGAGTCCAGGAATGATTGATTCATAATATCCACATACCAAATAGCTCTAAAACATGAGGGGTGCTCGAAGCCCTGATCTTGTTTAGCCCTTAGCAAGACTCACTGTAGATTTGCTGTATTGAGGATCCATGTAACCCTGATTCCTTATTCATCCTTCGCAAGAGTCATGAAGTTTCCTGTATATGAGGATGCCCTTTAACCAGATTCCTGCTTCTTTCTCAGCAAGACACCGAGATATTTCATGGTGATGTATAATTCAAGTTGTTTGGATATCAATTGAAAGACCCCCAGAAGTTTCCTGGGCAATTGGAATCCAAGATTCTTGATTCCTTTGTACAAGACACCCTAACAATATGGGAACCTAAAGCCCAGATGCCTGGTTAAACCTCAAGAGTCCCTGTAGACTTTGGCGAATGAGAACATTCAGAACCTGGATTCCCTTTTCGTTCTCAGCAAGATGCCTTGATTTTCCCTGTCGATGTGTATTCCACAGCTCTTTATACAAAAAGAGAGATTCCCACAAGTTTGCTCGGGACTAGGAATCCGTGATTCCTGGTTACCTTTGAAAATACTTCCTAATCATTTGGAAACTGCAAAACCCTCGGCCCCTCTCAAAATAAGAGGACAAATGGAAGTCTGAGAATTACAAGGTTCATCTTGAGACCAAGATTTTCATCCAAATATGGCAATATGATCTTTTATGTGCTGGAATCTGGCCTTAGTTGTCTAGAGGAACCTATCGTACTTGTAGTACCAGATACCCGTTTCCAACTATCAAGAGCACCAGAATGTTGCTGGAGTCCTGAATTGACTGATTCCTAATATTCACATGCTAAATAGCTCCAAAACATGTGGGGACCTCGAATCCCTGATTCTTATTTGTTCAGTAGCAAGACGTCCTAAGAATATTTTCGGATTGAGGAATCGTTTAACACAGATTCCTTATTCTTCCTTCGCTAGAGGTCGTGTAGTGTCCAGTATATGAGGACTCTTTTTTCCCCAGATTCCTGTTTTGAAACTCTGATTCTTGTTTAGCCCTTAGCAAGACGTCATGTACATTATCTGATTGAGGAAACGTGTATATTGATTTTTTATTTTTCCTTAGCAAGAGGCCTGGAGTATTACCTACAATCCTGCATCGAATCCCTTATTGTTGTTTAGCCCTTAGCAAGAGGCCCTGTAGTTCTTTTGGGATAGAGAATACATGTAGCCCAGATTCCGTATTCTTTCTTAGCAAAAGGCTGTGTATTTGCCTGTATATGAGGACCCCATTTCTGCAGGTTCATGCTTCAAAATCCCTGATTTGGGTTTAACCCTTATCAAGATGCCCTGAAGTTTTTTAGGGATTGAGGACAGGTGTAACCCAGATTCCTTATTCTTTCTTAGCAATAGGCAGTCCAGTTTCCTGTATTTGAGGACTTCCACTACCCAGATTCCTACATTAAAAACCTGATTCATGGTTACCTCTTAGTAAGACTCCTTGTGGACTTTTGGGCTGAGGACTCGTGCAACCAAAATTCATTATTCTTCCTTAGCAAGAGGTCAGGCAGTTTCCTGTATATGAGGACTCCCATTATCTAGATTCTTGCTTCATTCTCAGCAAGGCACTGAGATATTTCCTGTTGAACTAGAATTCAAGTTCTATGGATATCAAAAGAAAGACTCCCATAAAGTTATTGGGGAACTGGAATCCAAGATTCCTTGTTCCCCTTAACAAGACCTCTTCTAAATGTGGAAATACCTAAACCCAATGTCCCAATACCCAACAGGCTGACCACAAGAAATTTCTGTAGTTTGAGGTAATATTAATCGAGGGATTTTGTACCAATATGTCATTTGATTCCAGGGGTACCTGATTTTGGTCCTAGATGTTCCTAAGACACAGAAGAATATTTTGGCCAGAACCATGATTACAACTATCAAGAGAATAGAATGTTCCTGGGGATCTGTAATGACAGATTAAGGGTATCTACCGAGGTAGTAGCTCTGAAAAACGTAGTGACCCTGAATCCCAAATTGCTGATTAAACCTTATCAAGAGGCCCTGTAGATTCTGGCGAATGAGAACTCCTAGAACCGAATTTCCTTTTCGTTCTCAGCTAGATGCCCTGATTTTCCCTCGTGATGTGGATCCAAAAACTCTGGATAGAAATATGCAGATGCCCAGAAATTACCTAGGGTCGTTGAACCCATGAATCCTTGTTACCCTTAAAAGTACCTAAGAAATATTTGGCAACCTCAAAACCCCAGGCCCCTATCGGAATAGAAAGACAAACAGAAGTTTTAGGATTACAGGGTACATCTTAAGGCGATATTTACATACAAATATGGCGATAAGATCCTTTGGGTCCTGGAATCAGTCCTTTGTTGTCCCGAGGAACCCAATGGACTTGTAGGTCCACATTCTCGGTTACAACTATCAAGAAGACCAGAAAGTTGCTGAGAATCTATAAGGACTAACTTGTCATATCCAAGAGGACTGTAGCCCTAGAGAATTTGTGGAAATCGAATCCCAGATTCCAGATTAGCCCTTATAATGGTTCTTTTTTGTTCTCAGTAAGACTCCCGGAAGCTACCTGGCGATGTGGAAGTACAAACTCTTATATAAAAATAATCATGAGACCAAAAGGTTAGAAGTGCCATGGAATTCAAGATTGCTGGATCCCCTTTAAGAATACTTCCTAAATGTTTGGGAATACCTAATCCCAAGTTATGAACATCAATCTAAGTTTCCAGTAGTAGTTTCTGGATTAGGAGGTAAACCTGAAGTCAGAAATTACACAAAAAATGGCGAGATGATTCCTTGGGCTGTGGAATCTGGCCTTACAGCCTCCTGCAAAAGAGCCGAGCAGATGGCCAGATTCTCTGTTACAACTAAGAAGAGGAGCAGCAGGTTCCTGGGAATCGGCAATGACAGATATGTGGTACGTATACAGGAATTAGTTCTGAAAAGTGTGGGGACTGGGACTCCAAATTCCTGATTAACGTTTATAAATTTCCTGTAGGCTCCTAGGTATGAGAACTACCTTAAGCCAGGGAAATATTAACAACTGCCCAGAAGTTTGCTGGTTACATGCAAACTGATTTTCCTTGTTCCACATTTGTAACTTGAGTACAAGCTTTCTGGGGACATAGTGTTCGAGATTCCTGTTTCTTCTCAGACGAACCACCAGATGTTACCACGTTCCCTAGAAGTCCAGACAGGTGGCTCCAAATAGAATGACTCAAGAATGTTCCTGTGGACTTTGTAACCAAGACCCTGGTGCCCTCGCAAATATGCCTTCTAAACATGGGGCAACATCTAATCTCAAGTTCCTAATTCCGAATAGCTGAACCACCAGAAGTTTCTGGAGTACGAGGTAACCCTGAACTCAGGGCTTACATTCAAAAAACCGAGGTGATTACATGTGTCATGGAATTTGGCCTTAGGGGATCCATAATATAAATAGACTTGTAGTGCCATATTTTTGTTTAAACTATTGAGGGGACCAGAATGTTGTGGGAATTATGGAATGACTGATTCCTAATATGCACATAGGAAACAGCTCTGAAAAAAATGGGGACGTCAAAGTCCGAGTTTTATGGGCCTTACCAAGACGACCTGATATTTTTGAATTGATGACTCCTGCAACCCAGATTTGTTATTCTTCCTTAGCAAGAGCCCGTGTAGTTTCCTGTATAGGAGGACTCCAATTTCCAGATACTTCTTTCAAAATCCTGATTCTTGTTTAGCCCTTAGCAAGACTCCCAGTAGATTTTTAGCATTGAGGACTCATGAAAACCAGATACCTTATTCTTTCTTAGGAAGAGGCTGTGTAGTTTCCTGTATATGAAGACTCCCATTACTGAGATTCCTGCTTTGAAACCCTGATTTTTGTTTAACGCTTAGAAAGACGCCCTGTAGATTTTCAGGATCGAGGACATGTGTAACCCAGATTACTTGTTCTTTCTTATCAAGAGGTTGTGAACTTTCCTGTATATGAGGACTGCCATTCCCCAAATTTGTACTTCAAATCCCTGATAATTTTTTCTCCCTTAGTAAGACTCCCTGTAAGTTTTTGGGATTTGAGGACTCGTGTAAACCGGATTCCTTATTCTTTCGTAGTAAGAGGCCATGTAGGTTCCCGTATATGAGGACTCACAATTCGCAAATTCCTTCTTAATCTCAGTAATACCCGAGATATTTCCTGATGAACATAGAATTCCAGTTGTTTGGATATCAATAGAAAGACTCCCATATAGTACCTGGGAATTATAATCCATGCTTCCAGGTTTCCCTTAACAAGACATCGTAAAAATGTGTAATATTCTAAACCCAATAACCCAATTTCCACTAGCATGAGCACAGGAAATTTCGGGATTTTGAGGTAACCTGACGCACGGGATTTTGTCACAACATGCGAGCGGATACCTGGGGAACTGGATTATGGCCGAAGATGTTGATAAAAAACAAATGAAATTTTAGGTCCATATCCTCGATTACAAATATCAAAAGGACCGGAATATTCATGGATCTGTAATAAGAGATTTTAGGTATCCACGCAGCAAGTATCTCTGAAAAATGGAAGGACTTACAACCCCAGATTCCGCATTAAACCTTATCAATAGGCCATATAGTTTTTGAAGATTGAGGACCCCTGAACCCGCATTCTCTTCTGGTTCTCAGCAAGATACCCTGATTTTTCCTGGTGATCTGGATTCAAAAATTCTGTGTGCAAATAGACAGATGCCCAGCTGTTTCCCAGGGACGTGGAAACCGTGATTCCTGGTTACCTTTAAAAATATGTACTACATGCTTAGCAACCTCAAAACCCACAGGTCATATCAAATACATTCACAAATGGAAGTTTTAGGATTACAGGGTACATCTTAAGACAAGAGTTACACATAAATATGACAAAATTATGCTTTAGTCCTGTAATCTGGCTTTAGTTGTACCGAGAAACCCAACTGAATTGCACGTACAGGTTATTGCTTACAACAATCAAGAGGACCAGAAGGGTGCTGGGAATCTATAATGACACTTGTCCTTTCCAAGTGGCAACATGCTCTGAAGAATTTGGGGAACTAGAAGCCCAGATTCCAGATAAGCCCTTACAACGGAGCCCTGTAGAAATTGATAGAGGCCTCCCATAACCCACATTCCTTTTTTATTATCAGGAATACGCCCGCACTTTTTCTGGTGACGTGGGAGTACAAACTCTTACATACCAATACAAATACGCCAAGAAGTTTCCCAGGGACCTGGAATCGAAGATTGCTGGTTCCCCCTTAAGAATACACTTAAATATGTGGGAAACCCCTAATCCCACATTCTCAATGGGAAAACGAATGTCCAGCATTATTTTCGGGACTACGAGGTAAACCTGAAGCCAGTGATCACATTAACAAATGGCAGATGATTGCGTGAATAGTGGAATCTGACCTTACAGGACCCTGTGAAACAAGCGGACCTGTAGGCCAGATTCTCAGTTACAACTATCAAGAGACGCAAATGCTTCCTGGGGATCAGCAATGCCTGATTGTGGTATGCATATAGGACGTTGCTCTGAATAATATGAGAACCATTACTCCCAGATTCCAGATTAGCATTTGCTAAAGTCCCTGTCGATTCCTAATTATGAGCACTGCCTTAAGCCACGGATAATTTAGCAAATGCCCAGATGTTTGCAAGTTACACGGAAACCGAGTTTCCTGGATCCGCTTTAGTAAAGCGTGAAGAAACTTTCAAGGAACAGAGTGACCCAGATTCCTATTTCATTCTAAGCAAAATGACAAGATGTTTACTGTTGGCCTGGAAGTCCAGATTCGTGAATACACATTGAAAGATGACAAGAGTATGCCTGGGGACGAGGATTCTAAGATTCCTTGTTCCCTCCCAATAATATCTCTTAAAAAAATGGAACACCTAAATCCAAACTCCTAATAATGAACAGCGGAGCCACTGAAGTTTCTGGAGTAGGAGGTAACACTGAGGTCGGGGCTTACATAAAAAAAAAAAACCAAGAGAATTACTGGTGTCCTGGATCTGAAATCAGAGGTTCTGAGTATCTAAATGGACTTGTAGTGCCAGATTTTCGTTCACAACTATCAAGAGTACCAGAGTGTTGCTGGAGTCCAGGAATGATTGATTCGTAATATCCACATAACAAACAGCTCTAAAACATGTGGGGTGCTCGAAGCCCTGATCTTGTTTAGCCCTTAGCAAGACGCACTGTAGATTTTCGGTATTGAGGACCCATGTCGCCCAGATTCCTTATTCATCCTTCGCAAGAGTCATGAATTTTCCTGTATATGAGGACTCCCGTTACCCAGATTCCTGTTTCATTGTGAGCAAGGCATCGAGATATTTCGTGGTGATATAGAATTAAAGTTGTGTGGATATCAATTGAAAGACCCCAAGAAGTTTCCTGGGCAATTGGAATCCAAGATGCCTGGTTCCCTTGTACAAGACACCCTAACAATATAGGAACCTAGAAACCCAGATTCCTGACTCAATCTCATCAAGAGGCCCCGTAGACTTCGGCGAATGAGAACTCCAAGAACCCGGATTCCCTTTTCATTCTCTGCAAGATGCCTTGAATTTCCCTGTCGGTGTGTATTCCAAACCTCTGTATACAAAAAGACAGATGCTCTCAAGTTTCCTAATGACGGGTATTCCGTGATTCCTGGTTACCTTTAAAAATACTTATTAAACATTTGGCAACTGCAAAACCCTCGGCAACTCTCAAAATGAAAGTACAAATGGAAGTTTGAGAATTACAAGGTTCATCTTAAGTCCAATAGTTGCATCCAAATATGGCTAGATGATCCCTTTTGTGCTGGAATCTGTCCTATGTTGTCCCATGGAACCTAA
>NW_007245661.1:0-43908 GCF_000164805.1 Carlito syrichta | reverse complement strand
CACCGCAGCCTCGACCTGCTGGGCTCCAGCGATCCTTCCGCCTCAGCCTTCCGAGTAGCCGGAATTACAGGCATGCGCTACCACGCCCAGCTGATTTTTTGATTTATTGTAGAGATGAGGTCTCGCTGCCCAGGCGGGTCTCGAACCCGCGGGCTCAGGCAATCCACTCACCTCAGCCTCCCAAAGGTGCGGGATTACAGGCTGAGCCACCGAGCCCGGCTGAAAAAAATACTTATTAAACATTTGGCAACTGCAAAACCCTCGGCAACTCTCAAAATAAAAGTACAAATGGAAGTTTGAGAATTACAAGGTTCATCTTAAGTCCAATAGTTGCATCCAAATATGGCTAGATGATCCCTTTTGTGCTGGAATCTGTCCTATGTTGTCCCATGGAACCTAACGGACTTTTAGTGCCAGATACCCGTTTAGATCTATCAAGATGACCAGAATGTTGCTGGAGTCCTGAATTGACTTATTCCTAATATCCACATGCTAAATAGCTCCAAAACATGAGGGCTTCTCGAAACCCTGATTCTTATTTATCCAGTAGCAAGACGTCCTGAGAATTTTTTCGGATTGAGGACTTGTGTAACACAGATTCCTTATTCTTCCTTCACTGGAGGCTGTGCAGTGTCCTGTATGTGAGGAATCCCTTTCCCCAGATTCCTGTTTTGAAACTCTGATTCTTGTTTAGCCCTTAGAAATACACCATGTAGATTTTGTGATTGAGGAACCGTCTAAAACTGATTCCTTATTTTTCCTTAGCAAGAGCCCTCGAATTTCCTGTTATGAGGAGTATTACACACATTCCTGCTTCAAATCCCTTATTTTGGTTTAGCCCTTAGCCACAGGCCCTGTAGTTCTATTGGGATAGAGAACACGTGTAGCCCAGATTCCTTATTCTTTCTTAGCAAAAGGTTGTGTATTGGCCTGTATATGAGGACCCCATTTCCGCAGATTCATGCTTCAAAAACCCTGATTCGTGTTTAGCCCTTAGGAAGACACCCTGAAGTATTTTAGTGATTGAGGACATGTGTAACCAAGATTCCTTATTCTTTCTTAGCAATAGGCTGTCCAGTTTCCTGTATTTGAGGACTCCCACTACCCAGATTACTACATTAAAAACCTGATTCGTGGTTATCTCATACTAATACGCACTTTGATTTTTTGGGCTGAGGACTCGTGCAACAAAAATTTCTTATTCTTCTTTAGCAAGAGGGCGTGTAGTTTCCTGCACATGAGGACTCTCATTTCCCAGATTCCTGCTTCATTCTCAGCAAGGCGCTGAGATATTTCCTGGTGACCTAGAATTCCAGTTGTTTGGATATCTAGAGAAAGACTCCCATAATGATATTGGGTAACTGGAATCCAAGATTCCTGGTTTCCCTTAACAAGACCTCCCCAAACTGTGGACTCTCCTAAACCCATGTCCCAATTCCCACCAGCCCGACCACAAGAAGTTTTTGTTGTCTGAGGTAACCAGAATCGAGAGATTTTGTTCCAATATGCCATTTGATTCCTGGGGTACCTGATTATGGTCCTAGATATTCATAAGACACAAAAGGATTAATGGGCCAGATCCTTGATTACAACTATCAAGAGAATAGAATGTTTATAGGGATCTGTAATGACCGATTAAGGGTATCTATGGAACTAGTAGCTCTGAAAAATGTAGGGACCCTGAAGCCCAGATTGCTGATTAAACCTTATCAAGAGACCCTGAACATACTGGCGAATGAGAACTCCTAGAACCGGATTTCCTTATAATTCTCAGCAAGATGCCCTGATTTCCCCTCGTTATGTGGATCCAAACCCTCTTTATACAAATAGGCAGATGTCCAGAAATTACTAGGGTCGTGGAATCCATGAATCCTGGTTACCCTTAAAAGTATGTAATAAATAATTGAAAACCTCAAAACACCAGGCCCCTTTCGGAATAGAAGGTAAAATAGAAGTTTTAGGATTACAAGATATATCTTACGGCGATAGATACATACAAATATGGCGATAAGTTTGTGTTCTGGAATCTGCCCCTAGTTGTCCCAAAGAACCCAACGAACTTGTATGTCCACATTCTTGGTTAAAACTATCAAGAAGACCAGAAGGTTGCTGAGAATCTATAATGACAAAATTGTAATATCCAAGAGGCCTGTAGTCCTAAAGAATGTGTGGAAATAGAATCCCAGATTCCAGATTAGCCCTTGTAATGTGTCCATGTAGAATTCTTGGAATGGCGACCCTGGTAACCCAGATTCTTTTTGCTGTCAGTAAGATTCCTAGAAGTTACCTGGCGACGTGGAAGTAGAAATTCCTATATACCAATACTCATAAGCCCTAAAGTTCATAAGAGCCCTGGAATTCATGATTACTGAATCTCCTTTAAGAATACGTCCTAAATATTTGGGAACACCTAATCACAAGTTATGAATATCAATCTAAAATACCAGCAGTAGTTTCTGGATTAGGAGAGAAACCTGAAGTCAGAAATTACACGAAAAATGGCGATGTGATTCCTTGGGCTGTGGAATCTGGACTTACATCCTCCTATAAAGAAAGCCAAGCAGGTGGCCAGATTCTCTGTTACTAGTAAGAAGAGGAACAGCAGGTTCCTGAGAATCAGTAATTACAGATTTGTGGTACGTATACAGGAATCAGTTATGAAAAGTGTGGGAACTGGAACTCCAATTTCCTGATTAGCATTTAGAAAATTCCTGTAGGCATCTAGGTAGGAGAACTTACTTAAACCAGGAAAAAATTAACAAATGCTCAGAAATTTTCTGGTCACATTCAAACTGATGTTCCTTGTTCCACAGTGGTAACATGAGTACAAGCTTTCTGGGGACATTGTGTCCGAGATTCCTGTTTCGTTCCTAGAAGAACGACCAGATGCTTCACCGTTCCCTAGAAGTCCAGACACGTGGCTTCTAATAGAAAGACTCCAGAATGCTCCTATGGACTTGTAAACTAATACCCTAGTGCCCTCCCAAAAATACCTTCTAAACATGGTGAAACATCTAAACCCAAGGTCCTAATTCGAATAGCTGAACTACCAGAAGTTTCTGGAGTATGAGTTAACCCTGAAATCAGGGCATATATTCAAAAAATCCGAGATGATTACTTGTGTCCTGGAATTTGGCATTAGAGGATCCAGAATCTAAATGGACTTGTAGTGCCATATTTTCGTTTAAACAATCGAGAGGACCAGAATATTGCAGGACTTCTGGAATGAGTGATTCCTAATATGCACATAGGAAACAGTTCTGAAAAATAGGGGGACGTCGAAGTCCGAGTCTTGTAGGCCTTACCAAGACGACCTGAACATTATTGGAATTGAGGAATCTTGTAACCCAGATTCGTTATTCTTCCTTAGCAAGAGCCTGTGCAGTTTCCTGTATATGAGAACTCCCATTTACAGATTCGTGCTTCCAATCCCTGATACGTTTTTTTCCCTTAGTAAGACTCACTGTAGATTTTTGGGATTTGAGGACTTGTGTAACCCAGATTCCTTATTCTTCCATAGTAAGAGGCCATGTGGTTTCCTGCATATGAGGACTGCCATTACGCCCATTCCTGCTTAATAAACAGCAATACCTGCGATATTTCCTGATGAACATAGAATTCCAGTTGTTTGGATATCAACAGAAAGACTCCCATATAGTTCCTGGGAACTGTAATCCAAGTTTCCAGTTTCCCCTAACAAGACATTGTAAAAATGTGGAGTATTCTAAACCCAATATCCCAATTCCCACCAGCCTGACCACAGATAATTTCGGTATTTTGAGGTAACCTGAAGCTAGAGATTTTGTTGCAAAATGCCAGTTGATACCTGGGGAACTGGATTATGGCCGAAGATGTTCATAAGTAACAAATGACCCTGTAGTTCCAAATCCTTGATTACAACTATCGAAAGGACCGGAATTTTATTGGATGTGTAATAAGAGATTTTAGGTGTCCACGTAGGAAGTAGCTCTGAAAAATGGAAGGACCTACAAGCCCAAATTCCTCATTAAACCTTATCAAGAGGCCATATAGATTTTGACAATTGAAGAACCATGACCCGCAGTATCTTCTGGTTCTCAGCAAGACGTCTTGATATTCCTTGGCGATCTGAATTTAGTAATTCTGCATGCAAATAGACAGATGCCCAGCTGTTTCCCCGGGACGTGAAAACTGTGATTCCTGGTTACCTTTAAAAATATGTACGACATGCTTAGCAACCTTAAAACCCCCAGACCATAACAAATAGATGAACAAACGGAAGTTTTAGGATTACAGGGTACATCTTAAGACAAGAGTTACACACAAATATGGCGAGATGATGCCTTAGTCTTGTATTCTGGCTTTAGCTGTGCTGAGAAACCCAACTGAATTGCACGTACTGGTTATTGGTTACAAAAATCAAGAGGACCAGAAGGGTGCTGGGAATCAATACTGACACTTGTCCTGTCCAAGTGGCAACGTGCTCTAAAGAATTTGTAGAACTAGAAGCCCAGATTCCAGATAAGCCCTTATACTGGTGCCCTGTAGAAATGGAATTGGCCTGCCATAACCCACATTCCTTTTTTATTATCAGGAAGATGCCCGCACTTTTTCTGGTGACCTGGTAGTGCAAACTCTTACATACCAATACAAATACGCCAAGAAGTTTCCCAGGGACCTGGAATCAAAGATTGCTGGTTCTCCCTTAAGAATACACCTAAATATGTGGAAACAACTAATCCCACATTCTCAATGGGAAAACGAATGTCCAGCAATATTTTCGGGACTACGAGGTAAACCTGAAGCCAGTGATCACATTAACAAATGTCAGATGATTGCGTGGATTGTGGAATCTGGCCTTACTGGACCCTGTGAAACAAGCGGGCCAGTAGGCCATATTCTCAGTTACAACTATCAAGAGGCACAACTGCTTCCTGGGGATCGGTAATGCCCGGTTTGTCGTATGCATATAAGACGTTGCTCTGAATAATATGAGAACCAGGACACCCAGAAACCCGATTAGCATTTGCTAAAATCCCTGTCGATTCCTGGGTATAGGCACTGCCTTAAGCCACGGATAATTTAGCAAATGCTCAGATGTTTGCAAGTTACATGGAAACCGAGTTTCCTGGTTCCTCTTTAGTAAAGTGTGTAGAAAGTTTCAAGGGACACAGTAACCCAGATTCCTATTTCGTTCTAACCAAAACCTTGAGATTTTTCCTGTTGGCTTGGAAGTCCAGACATTGGTCTACCCATAGAGAGAAGACAAGAATATGCCAGGGGACGTGTAATCTAAGACTCCTGGTTCCCTACCAATAATACCTCCTAAAAAAATGGAATACCTAAACCCAAAGACCTATTAACGAACAGCGGAGCCACTGAAGTTTCTGGAGTATCAGATAACATTGAGGTCAGGGTTTACGTAAAAAAAATCCGAGAGAATAACTTGTGTCCTACATCTGGAATCAGAGATTCCGATTATCTAAATGGATTTGTAGTGCCAGATTCTCATTCACAAATATCAAGAGTACCAGAGAGTTGCTGGAGTCCAGGAATGATTGATTTGTAATATCCACATAACAAATAGCTCTAAAACATGAGGGGTGCTCGAAGCCCTGACCTTGTTTAGCCCTTAGCAAGAGTCACTGTAGATTTTCGGCATTGAGTACCCATGCAGCCCAGATTCCTTATTCATCCTTCGCAAAAGTCATGAAGTTTCCTGTATATGAGGACGCCCATTACCCAGATTACTGCTTCTTTCTCGGCAAGACACCGAGATATTTCATGGTGATGTAGAATCCAAGTTGTTTGGATATCAATGGAATTACCCCCAGAAGTTTCCTGGGCAATTGGAATCCAAGATTCCTGTTCCCTTGCACAAGACACCCTAACAATATGGGGACCTACAAGCCAAGATTCCTGATTAAACCTCATCAAGAGGCCCTGTATGCTGTAGCAAATGAGAACTCCAAGAACCCGGATTCCCTTTTCGTTCTCTGCAAGTTGCCTTGATTTTTCCGGTCACTGTTTTTTCCAAAATTCTGTGTACAAAAAGACAGATACCCACAAATTTCCTAGGGACGGGGAAGTCTTGATTCCTGGTTACCTTTAAAAATACTTACTAAACATTTGGCCTCTATCAAAATAAAAGGACAAATGGAAGTTTGAGAATTACAAGGTTCATCTTGAGACCAAGAGTTATATCCAAATATGGCAAAATGTTGCTTTATGTGCTGGAATCTGGTCTTAATTGTCCGAGGAAGCAAACGGACTTGTAGTACCAGATTCCCGTTTACAACTATGAAGAGGACGAGAATGTTTCTGGAGTCCTGAATTGACTGATTCCTAATATACACATGCTAAATAGCTCCAAAACGTGAGGGGAGCTCAAAGAACTGATTCTTGTTTGTCCAGTAGTAAGACGTCCTGAGAATTTTTTCGGATTCAGGACTCACGTAAAACAGATTCCTTATACTTCCTTCACTGGAGGCCGTGTAGTGTCCTGTATATGAGGACTCCCTTTCCCCAGATTCTTGTTTTCAAACCATGATTCTTGTTTAGCCCTTGCCAAGACGCCATTTAGATTATCTGATTGATGAACCGTGTAAAACAGATTCCTTATTTTTCCTTAGCAAGAGGTGTCGAAGTTTCCTGTTATCAGTATTACCCACATTCCTGCTTCGAATCCCTCATTCTAGTTTAGCCCTTAGCAAGAGGCCCTGTAGATCTTTTGGGATAGAGAACACGTGCAACCCAGATTCCTTATTCTTTCTTAGCAAAAGGCCGTGAATTGGCCTATATATGAGGACCCCATTTCTGCAGATTCATGCTTCAAAAACCCTGATTCGTGTTTAGAACTTAGCAAGACACACTGAAGTTTTTTAGGGATTGAGGACACGTGTAACCCAGATTCCTTATTCTTTCTTAGAATTAGGCAGTCCAGTTTCCTGTATTTGAGGACTCCCACTATCCAGATTCCTACATTAAAAACCTGATTCATGGTTACCTCTTTGTAAGACACCCTGTGGATTTTTGGGCTGAGGACTCGTGCAACCAAAATTCTGTATTCTTCCTTACCAAGAAGCCGTGTAATTTCCTGTATATGAGGACTCCCATTACCTAGATTCCTGCTTCATTCTCAGAAAGTCGCTGAGATATTTCCTGTTGACCTAGAAATCCAGTTGTTTGGATATCAAGAGAAAGACTCCCATAAGTTTATTGGGGAACTGGAATCCAAGATTCCTGGTTCCCCTTAACAAGACCTCTTCAAAATGTGGAATCTCCTAAACCCAATGTCCCAATTCCCAACAGGCCGACCACAAGAAATTTCTGTAGTTTGAGGTAACCTGAATCGAGGGATTTTGTACCAATATGCCCTGGGGTACCTGATTGTCTTCCTAGATGTTCAAAAGACACACAAGAATATTTGGACTAGATCCTTGATTACAACTCTCAAGAGAATAGAATGTTCCTGGGAATCTGTAATGACAGATTAAGGGTATTTACGGAGCTAGTAGCTCTGAAAAATGTAGGGATACTGAAGACCAGATTGCTGATTAAACCTTTTCAAGAGGCCCTGTAGATTCTGGCGAATGAGAACTCCTAGAACCAGAATTCCTTTTCGTTCCCAGCAAGATGTCCCTATTTTCTCTCAAGATGTGGATGCAAAAACTCTGTATACAAATATGCAGATGCTGAGATATTACCTAGAGTCGTTGCATGCATAAATCCTACCTATCCTTAAAGTACGTAAAAAATATCTGGAAATCTCAAATACCAGGCCCCTATCTGAATAGAAGGAAAAACAGAAATTTTAGGATTACAAGGTATATCTTAAGGCGATAATTACATACAAATATGGCGATAAGTTCCTTTGGGTCCTGGAATCTGCCCTTTGTTGACCTGAGGAAACCAACGGACTTGTAGGTTCACATTCTCGGTTACAACTATCAAGAAGACAAGAAGGTTGCTGAGAATCTGTAATGACAAAATTGTCACATCCAAGAGGCCTGTAGCCCTAAAGAATGTGTGGAAATAGCATCCCAGATTACAGATTATCCCTTATAATGTGTCCATGTAGAATTGTTGGATTGGTGACCGCAATAACCCAGATTCTTTTTGTTCTCAGTAAGACTCCCGGAAGTTACCTGGTGACGTGGAAGTCCTAACGCTTATATAGCAATACTCATAAGCCCAAATGGTCAGAAGGGCCACGGAATCCAAGATTGCTGGTTCCCCTTTAAGAATACGCCTTAAATATTTGAGAACAACTAATCGCAAGTTATGAATATCAATCTAAAATTCCAGCAGTAGTTTCTGGTTTAGGAGGTAAACCTGAAGTCAGAAATAACACGAAAAATGGCGAGATGATTCCTTGGGTTGTGGAATCTGGCCTTACAGCCTCCTACATAAAAGACGAGCAGATGGCCAGATTCTCTGTTACAAGTAAGAAGAGGAGCAGCAGGTTCCTGGGAATCGGTAATGACAGATTTGTGGTACGTATACTGGAATTAGTTCTGAATAGTGCGGAGACTGGGAATCCAAATTCCTGAGTAGCATTTAGAAATTTCCTGTAGGAGCATAGGTATGAGAACTACATTAAGTCAGGGAAAAAATAACAACTGCCCAGAAGTTTGCTGGTCACATGCAAACTGATTTTCCTTGTTCCACATTGGTAATAGGAGTAGAAGCTCTTTGGGGACATAGTGTTCGAGATTCCTGTTTCGTTCTCAGAAGAATGAGCAGATGTTTCTCCATTCCCTAGAAGTCAAGACACGTGGCTCCAAATAGAGACTCCAGAACATTCCTATGAACTTGGAAACCAAGACCCTGGTGCCCTCCCAAAAATACCTTATAAACATGGTGCAACATCTAAACCCAAGGTCCTAATTCCGAATAGCTGACCTACCAGATGTTTCTGGTGTACGAGCTTATCCTGAACTCGGGGCTTACATTCACAAAACCCAACATCATTACTTGTGTCTTGGAATTTGGCCTTAGAGGATATATAATCTAAATGGACTTGTAGTGCCATATTTTTGTTTAAACTATCGAGATGACCAGAATGTTATGGGAATTTTGTAATAAGTGATTCCTATTATGCACATAGGAAACAGCTCTAAAAATTATGGGGACATCGAAGTCCGAGTCTTGTAGGCCTTAGCTAAACATTTTCAGAATTGAGGATTCGTATAACCCAGATTCGTTATTCTTCTTTAGCAAGAGCCCGTGAAGGTTCCTGGATATATGAGGACTCCCATTAACAGATTCTTGTTTCAAAATCCTGATTCTGGTTTAGCCCTTACCAAGACACCCTGTAGATTTTTGGCATTGAGGACTCGTGAAAACCAGATTCCTTATCCTTTCTTAGGTAGAGGCTGTGTAGTTTCCTGTATATGAAGACTCCCATTACTGAGATTCCTGCTTCGAAACCCTGATTCTAGTTTAGCCCTTAGGAAGACGCCCTGTAGATTTCTAGGATTGAGCACATGTGTAACCCAGATTCCTTTTTCGGCTTTAGCAAGACGTTGTGAAGTTTCCTGTATATGAGGATTCCCTTTCCCCAGCTTCATGCTTCAAATCCCTGATACGTTTCTCTCCCTTAGTAAGACTCCCTGTAGGTTTCTGGTATTTGAGGACTCATGTAATCCAGATTTCTTATTCTTCCATAGTAAGAGGCCATGTAGTTTCCCGTATATGATGGCTCGCGTTACGCAAATTCCTGCTGAATTCTCAGAAATAACCGAAATTTTTCCTGATGAACATAGAATTACAGTTGTTTGGATATCAGTAGAAAGACACCCATATAGTACCTAAGAGCTGTAATACAAGTTAACAGGTTCTCCTTAACATGACATTGTAAAAATGTAGAATACTCTAAACCCAATATCCCAATTCCCACCTGCCTGACCACATGAAATTTCGGTATTATGATGTAAACTAAAGTAAAGGATTTTGTCACAAAATGCAAGTTGATTCCTAGGGAACTGGATTATGGCCAAAGACGTTCATAAGAAACAAACGAAATTGTAGGTCCAGATCCTTGATTACAATGATCAAAAGGACTGGAATCTTCTTGGATCTGTAGTAAGAGATTTTAGGTATCCACGCAGGAAGTAGCTCTGAAAAACGCAAGGACCTACAAGCCCAGATTCCTCATTAAACCTTATCAAGAAGCCATATATATTTTGACGATTGAAGACCCTGAACCCGCATTGTCCTCTCGTTCTCAGAAAGATGATCTGATTTTCCCTGGTGATATGGATTCCAAAATATTGTCTGCAAATAGACAGTTGCCCAGGTTTGTCCCAGGGACGTGGAATCCGTGATTCATGGTTTTCTTTAAAAACATGTAATTCATGCTTAGCAACCTGAAATCCCCAAGGCCATATAAAGTAGATGCACAAACGGGAGTCATAAAATTACAGGGTACATTTAAGACAAGAGTTACACACAAATATGGCAAGATGATGCCTTAGTCCTGTAATCTGGCTTTATTCGTGCCAAGAAACCCAACGGAATTGCACGGACTGCTTCTTGGTTACAACAATCAAGAGGACAAGAAAGTTGTTGGGAATCTTAGGATTCGGCTCTCTCTCCAAGTGGCAACGTGCTCTGAAGAATTTGGAGGACTAGAAGCCCAGATTCCAGATAAGCCCTTATAACGAAGGGCTGTAGAAATTGATTGAGGCCGCCCATAACCCACATTCCTTTTTTTATTATCAGGAAGACGCCAGGACGTTTTCTGGTGAGGGGAAGTACAAACTCTTACATACAAATACAAATACGCCAAGAAGTTTCCGATGGACATTGAATCGAAGACTGCTGTTTCCTCCTTAAGAATACATCCTAAATATGTGGGAACCCCTTATCCCACATTCTCAATGCGAAAACGAATGTGCAGTAGTAGTTTCTGGACTACGAGGTAAACATGAAGCCAGTGATCACATTAATAAATGGCAGATGATTGGGTGGATTGTAGAATCTGGTCTTACAGGACCCTGTGAAACAAGGGGACCTGTAGGCCAGATTCTCAGTTACAACTATCAAGAGGTGTAACTGCTTCCTGGGGAACGGCAATGCCCGATTTGTGGTATGTATATAGGACGTTGATCTGAATAATATGAGAACCAGGACACCCAGAATCCAGATTAGCATTTGCTAAAGTCCCTGTCGATTCCTAGGTATGAGCACTGCCTTAAGCCATGGATAATTTAACAAATGCTCAGATGTTTGCAAGTTACATGGAAACCGAATTTCCTGGTTCCTCTTTATTAAAGCGTGTAGAAACTTTCAAGAGGCACAGTGACCCAGATTCCTATTTCGTTCTAAGCAAAACGTCAAGATGCTTCCTGTTGGCCTGGAAGTCCAGACTCTTGTACACCCATAGAAAGATGACAAGAATATGCCAGGGGTTGTGGAATCTAAGATTCCTGGTTCCCTCCCAATAATACCTTCTAAAAAATTGGAACACCTAAACCCAATGACCTGATAACGAACAGCGGAGCCATTGAAGTTTCTGGAGTATGAGATGACATTGAGGTCAGGGCTTACATAAAACAAATCCGAGAGAATTACTTGTGTCCTGGATATGGAATCAGAGGTTCCGAGTATCTAAATGGATTTGTAATGACAGATTCTCGTTCACAACTATGAAGAGTACCAGAGAGTTGCTGGAGTCCAGGAATGATTGATTCGTAATGTCCACATACCAAATTGCTCTAAAAATGAGGGGTGCTCGAAGCCCTGATCTTGTTTAACCCTTAGCAAGACACACTGTAGATTTTCGGTATTGAGGACCCATGTAGCCCAGATTCCTTATTCATCCTTCGAAAGATTCATGAAATTTCCTGTGTATGAGAACGCCTATTACCCAGATTCATGCTTCTTTCTCAGCAAGACACTGAGCTATTTAGTGGTGATGTAGAATCCAAGTTGTTTGGATATCAATGGAAGGGTCCCCAGAAGTTTCCTGGGCAATTGGAATCCAAGATTCCTGGTTCCCTTGTACAAGACACCCTAAAAATATGGGGACCTACAGGCCAAGATTCCTGATTAAACCTCATCAAGAGGTCGTGTATACTTCGGTGAATGTGGACTCCAAGAACCCGGATTCCCTTTTCATTCTCTGCAAGTTGCCTTGATTTTCCCGGTAAATGTTTTTTCCAAAACTCTGTGTACAAAAAGACAGCTCCCCACAAGTTTCCTAGGAACGGAAAATCCGTGATTCCTGGTTACCTTTAAAAATACTTACTAAACATTTGGCAACTGTCAAACACTTGGCCCCTCACAAAATAAAAGGACAAATGGAAGTTTGAGAATTACAAGGTTCATCTTGAGACCAAGAGTTACATCCAAATATGGCAAAATGATACTTTATGTGCTGGAATCAGGTCTTAATTGTCCCGAGGAACCTAACGTACTTGTAGTACCAGATACCCGTTTACAACTATCAAGAGGACCAGAATGTTGCTGGAGTCCTGAATTGACTGATTCCTAATATCCACATGCTAAATAGCTCCAAAACATGAGGGGAGCTCGAAGACCTGATTCTTGTTTGTCCAGTAGCAAGATGTTCTGAGAGTATTTTCGGCTTGAGGACTCGTGTAACATAGATTCCTTATACTTCCTTCGCTGGAGGCCGTGTAGTGTCCTGTATATGAGGACTCCCTTTTCCGAGATTCCTGTTTTTAAACCATGATTTTTGTTTAGCGCTTAGCAAGACGCCATGTAGATTATCTGATTGAGGAACCGTGTAAAACAGATTCCTTATTTTTTCTTAGCAAGAGGCCTCAAAGTTTCCTGTTATGAGATTTTTACCCACATTCCTGCTTCGAATCATTTATTCTTGTTTAACCCTTAGCAAGAGGCCCTGTTGATCTTTGGGATAGAGAACACGTGCAACCCAGATTCCTTATTCTTTCTAACCAAAAGGCCGTGTATTGGCCTGTTTATGAGGACCTCATTTCCGCAAATTCATGCTTCAAAAACCCTGATTCATGTTTAGCACTTAGCAAGACACCCAGAAGTTTTTTTGGGATTGAGGACACGTGTAACCCAGTTTCCTTATTCTTTCTTAGAAATAGGCAGTCCAGTTTCCTGTATTTGAGGACTCCCACCCAGATTCCTACATTAAAAACCTGATTCATGGTTAACTCAGTAAGACGCCCTGTGGATTTTTGGGCTGAGGACTCATGAAAACCAAAATTCCTTATTCTTGCTTAACAAAAGATCGTGTAGTTTCCTTTATAAGAGGACTCCCATTACCTAGATTCCTGCTTCATTCTCAGAAAGTCGCTGAGATATTTCCTGTTGACCTAGAAATTCAGTTGTTTGGATATCAAGAGAAAGACTCACATAAGGTTATTGGGGAATGGAATCCAAGTTTTGTGGTTCCCCTTAACAAGACCTCTCCAAAATGTGGAATCCCCTAAGCCCAATGTTCCAATTCGCCACAGGCCAACCACAAGAAATTTCTGTAGTTTGAGGTAACCTGAATCGAGGGATTTTGTACCAATATGCAATTTGATTCCTGGTATACCTGATTGTCTTCCTAGATGTTCAAAAGACACACAAGAATATTTGGGCCAGATTCTCGATTACAACTCTCAAGTGAATAGAATGTTCCTGTGGATCTGTAATGACAGATTAAGGGTCTACGGAGCCATTAGCTCTGAAAAATGTAGGGATACTGAAGACCAGATTGCTGATTAATCCTTATCAAGAGGCCCTGTAGATTCGGGTGAATGAGAACTCCTAGAACCGGATTTCCTTTTCGTTGCCAGCAAGATGGCCTGATTTTCTTTCATGATGTGGATCCAAAAACTCTGTATACAAATATGCAGATGCCGAGAAATAACCTAGGGTCGTTGCATCCATAAATCCTAGTTATCCTTAAAAGTCCGTAAAAAAATATCTGCCAATCCCTTATATCAGGTCCCTATCTGAATAGAAGGAAAAACAGAAGTTTTAGGATTACAAGGTACATCTTAAGGCGATAGTTACATACAAATATGGTGATAAGTTTCTTTCGGTCCTGGAATCTGCCCTTTGTTGTCCCGAGGAACCCAACAGAATTGGAGGTCCACATTCTCGGTTACAACTATCAAGAAGACCAGAAGGTTGCTGGGAATCTCTAATGACAAAATTGTCACATCCAAGAGGACTGTAGTCCTAAAGAATGTATGGAATAGCATCCCAGATTACAGATAAGCCCTTACAATGTGTCCATGTAGAATTGTTGGATTGGTGACCCCAATAACCCAGATTCTTTTTGTTCTCAGTAAGACTCCCGGAAGTTACCTGGCGATGTGGAAGTACAAACTCTTATATAGCAATACTCATAAGCCCAAATGGTCAGAAGGGCCACGGAATCCAAGATTGCTGGATCCCCTTTAAGAATACGTCCTAAATATTTGGGAACACCTAATCGCAAGTTACGAATATCAATCTAAAATTTCAGCTGTAGTTTCTGGATTAGGAGGTAAACCTGATTCAGAAATTACACGAAAAATGGCGAGATGATTCCTTGGGTTGTGAAATCTGTCCTTACAGCCTCCTGCATAAAAGCAGAACAGATGACCCGATTCTCTGTTACAACTAAGAAGAGGAGCAGTAGGTGCCTAGAATTGATAATGACAGATTTGTGGTACATATACAGGAATTAGTTCTGAAAAGTGTGGGGACTGGGGCTCCAAATTCCTCTGTGGCATTTAGAAATTTCCTGTAGTAACCTAGGTATGAGAACTTCTTTAAGCCAGGGAATAATTAACAACTGCCCAGAAGTTTGTTGGTCACATGCCACCTGATTTTCCTTGATCCACATTAGTAACAGGAGTACAAGCTCTCTGGGGACATAGTGTCCGAGATTCCTGTTTCGTTCTCAGAAGAATGAGCAGATGTTTCCCCGTTCCCTAGAAGTCAAGACACGTGGCTCCCAATAGAAAGACTCCAAAAAGTTCTGATGGACTTGGAAGGCAAGACCCTGGTGCTTTCCCAAAATACCTTCTAAACATGGTGCAACATCTACACCCAAGTTCCTAATTCTGAATAGCTGAACTACCAGATGTTTCTGGTGAACTACCAGAAGTTTCTGGTAATCCTGAACTCAGGACTTACATTCACAAAACCCAAGATGATTGCTTGTGTCCTGGAATTTTGCCTTAGAGGATCCATAATCTAAATGGACTTCTAGTGCCATATTTTCGTTTAAACTATCACGATGACCAGAATGTAGTGGGAATTCTGTAATGACTGATTCCTAATATGCACATAGGAAACAGCTATAAAAATTATGGGAACGCCAAAGTCTGAGTCTTGTAGGCCTTACCTAAACATTTTTGAAATTGCAGACACGTATAACCCAGATTCGTTATTCTTCTTTAGCAAGAACCCGTGTACTTTCCTGTATATGAGGACTCCCATTCTCCAGATTCTTGCTTCAAAATCCTGATTCTTGTTTAGCCCTTGCCAAGATACCCAGTAGATTTTTGGCATTGAGGACTCGTGAAAACCAGATTCCTTATCCTTTCTTAGGCAGACGCTGTGTAGTTTCCTGTATATGAAGACTCCCATTACCGATATTCCTGCTTCAAAACCATGATTATTGTTCAGACCTTAGATAGACGCCCTGTAGATTTTTAGGATTGAGGACATGTGTAACCCAGATTCCTTATTCGTCCTTAGCAAGAGGTTGTGAAGATTCCTGTATTTAAGGACTCCCATTCCCCAGATTCATGCTTCAAATCACTGATGTTTTTCTCTCCCTTAGTAAGACTCCCTGCAGGTTTTTGGGATTTGAGGACTCGTGTAACCCAGATTCCTTATTCTTCCATGTAGTTTCCCCTATATGAGGACCCCCATTATGCAAATTCCTGCTGAATTCTCAGCAATACCCAAGATTTTACTTGATGAACATAGAATTCCAAGTGTTTGGATATCAAGAGAAAGACTCCCATATAATACCTAAGAAATATAATCCAAGTAACAGGTTCCCCTTAACAAGACATCGTAAAAATGTGGAATATTCTAAACCCAATATCCCAATTCCAACCTCCCTGACCACAGGAAATTTCGGTATTTTTACGTAACCTGAAGCAAGGGATTTTGTCGCAAAATGCCAGTGGATTCCTAGGGAACGGGATTATGGCCGAAGAAGTTCATAAGAAACAAACGAAATTGTAAGTCCAGAACCTTGATTACAACTATCGAAAGGACCGGAATCTTCTTGGATCTGTAGGAAGGGATTTTAGGTATCCACGCAGGAAGTAGCTCTGAAAAACGGAAGGACCTACAAGCCCAGATTCCTAATTAAACCTTATCCATAGGCCAAATATATTTTCATGATTGAGGATCCCTGAACCCGCATTCTCTTCTCGTTCTCAGCAAGATGCCCTGATTTTCCCTGGCGATTTGCATTCCAAAATTTTTTCTGCAAATAGACAGATGCCCAGCTTTGTCCCAGGGACGTGGAATTCTTGATTCCTGGTTACCTTTAAAAGTATGTACTACATGCTTAGCAACCTCAAATCCCCAAGGCCATATAAAGTAGTTGCACAAACAGAAGTTTTAGGATTACAGGGTACATCTTAAGACAAGAGTTACACACAAATATGGCGAGATGATGCCTTAGTCCTGTAATCGGGCTTTAGTTGCGCCGAGAAACCCAACTGAATTGCACGGACTGGTTCTTGGTTGCAACAATCAAGAGGACCAGAAGGTTGCTGGGAATCTAAAATGACACTTGTCCTTTCCAAGTTGCCACCTGCTCTGAAGAATTTGGAGAACTAGATGCCCAGATTCCAGATAAGCCCTTATAACGGAGCACTGTAGAAATGTATTGAGGCCACCCATAACCCAAATTCCTTTTTTAATTATCAGGAAGATGCCCGGACGTTTTCTGGTGAGGGGACTTACAAACTCTTACATACCAATACAAATATGCCAAGAAGTTTCCCAGGGTCATGGAATCGAAGATTGCTGGTTCCCCCCTTCAGAATACATCCTAAATATGTGGGAACACCTAATCCCACATTCTCAATGCGACGACGAATGTCTAGTAGTAGTTTCTGGTCTATGATGTAAACCTGAAGTCAGTGATCACATTAAAAAATGACAGATGATTGCGTGGATGGTGGAATCTGGCCTTACAGGACCCTGTGAAACAAGCGAACCTGTAGACCAGAATCACAGTTACAACTATAAAGAGGTGCAAAAGCTTCCTGGGAATCGGCAATGCCCGATGTGTGGTAGGCATATAGGAAGTTGCTCTGAATAATATGAGAACCAGGACACCCAGAATCCAGATTAGCATTTGCTAAAGTCCCTGTCGATTCTTAGGTATGAGCACTGCCTTAAGCCACGGATAATTTAGCAAATACCCAGATGTTTGCAAGTTACATGGAAACCGAGTTTTCTGGTTCCTCTTTAGTAAAGCGTGTAGAAACTTTCAAGGGACACAGTGACCCAGATTCCTATTTCGTTCTAAGCAAAACGTTGAGATGTTTCCTGTTGGCCTGGAATTCCAGACTCTTGTATACCCATAGAAAGATGACAAGAATATGCCAGGTGACGTGGAATCTGAGATTCCTGGTTCGCTCCCATTAATAACTCCTAAAAAAATGGAACACCTAAATCCAATGTCCTAATAGCGAACAGCGGAGCCACTGAAGTTTCTGGAGTACGAGGTAGCACTGTGGTCAGGGCTTACATTAAAAAAATCCGAGAGAATTACTGTGTCCTGGATCTGGTATCAGAGGTTCCAAGTATCAAAATGGACTTGTAGTTCCAGATTCTCGTTCACAACTATCAAGAGTACCAGAGTGTTACTGGAGTCCAGGAATGTTTTGATTTGTAATATCGACATAACAAATAGTTCCAAATCATGAGGGGTGCTCGAAGACCTGATCTTGTTTAGCCCTTAGCAAGATGCACCATAGATTTGTGGTATTGAGGACCCATGTAGCCCAGTTTCCTTATTCATCCTTCACAAGAGGCATGAAGGTTCCAGTATATGGGGACTCCCATTACCCAGATTCCTGCCTCATTCTCAGCAAGACACCGAGATATTTCGTGGTGATGTAGAATTCAAGTCATTTGTATATCAATTGAAAGACTCCCAGTAGTTTCTTGAGCAATTGGTATCCAAGATTCCTGGTCCCCTTGTAAAAGCCACTCTAAAAATATGGGGACCTAGAAGCCAGATTCCTGATTAAACCTTATGAAGCGGCTCTGTAGACTTCGGCAATTGAGAACTCCAAGAACCCGGATTCCCTTTTCGTTCTTTGCAAGATGCCTTGATTTTCCCTGTCGATGTGTATTCCAAAACTCTGTATACAAAGAGACAGATGCCCAAAAGTTATCTAAGGATGGGGAATCCGTGATTCCTCGTTACCTTTAAAAATACTTAATAAATATTTGGTATCTGGAAAACTCTCTTCCTCTCTCAAAATAAAAGTGCAAAGGGAAGTTTGAGAATACAAGGTTCATCTTGAGACCAAGAGTTACAACCAAATATGGTGAGATGATCACTTTTGTGCTGGAATCTGGCATTAGTTGTCTTGAGGAACCTAACGGACTTGTAGTGCCACATACCCGTTTAGAACTATCAAGAGGACCAGAATGTTCTGGAGTCCTGAATTGACTGATTCCTAATATACACATGCTAAATAGCTCCAAAACATGAGGGGAACTCGAAGCCCTGATTCATGTTTGTCCAGCAGCAAGACGTCCTGAAAACTTTTTCGGATAAAGGACTCATATAACAAGATTCCTTATTCTTATTCGTGCTTCGCTGGCGGCCGTGTAGTGTCCTGTATATGAGGACTTCCTTTCCCCAGATTCCTGTGTTGAAACCCTGATTCTTGTTTCGCCCTTAGCAAGATGCCATGTAGATTTTGTGATTGAGGAACCGTGTAAATCAGATTCCTTATTTTTCCTTAGCAAGAGGCCTCGAAGATTCATGTTATGAGGAGTATTACCCACATTCCTACTTCGAATCCCTTATTTTTGTTTAGTCCTTAGCAAGAGGCCCTGTAGTTCTTTTGGGATAGAGAACACGTGTAACCCAGGTTCCTTATTCTTTCTTAGCAAAAGGCCTTGTATTTGCCTGTGTATGACGACCCTATTTCCACAGATTGATGCATCAAAAACCCTGATTCCTATTCAGCCCTTAGCAAGACGCCCTGAACATTCTTAGGGATAGAGGACACGTGTAACCCAAATTCCTAATTATTTCTTAGCAATAGGCAGTCTTGTTTCTTGTATTTGAGGACCCCCCCAGATTCCTACACTAAAAACATGATTCATGGTTACCCCTTAGTAAGATGCGCTGTGGATTTTTGGGCTGAGGACACGTGCAACCAAAATTCCTTATTCTTCCCTAGCAAGAGTCCGTGTAGTTTCCTGTATATGAGGACACACATTATCCAGATTCCTGCTTCATTCTCAGCAAGGCGCTGAGATGTATCCTGCTGGCTCAGCATTCCAGTTGTTTGAATATCAAGAGGAAGACTCCCATAAGGTTATTTTGGACCTGGAATCTGAGATTCCAGGTTCCCCTTAACAAGACCTCCCCAAACTATGGAATCTTCTAAATCCAATGTCCCAATTCCAACAGGCCGACCACAAGAAATTTCTGTAATGTGAGGTAACCTGAATCGAGTGATTTTGTACCAATACGACATTTGATTCCTGGGGTACCTGATTATGGTCCTAGATGTTCATAAGACACTAAATAATATTTGGGCCAGATCCTCGATTACAACTATCAAGAGAATGGAATATTACTGGGTATCTTTAAAGACAGATTAAGAGCATCTACGGAGCTAGTTGCTCTGAAAAATGTAGGGACCCTGAAGCCCAGATTGCTGATTAAACCTTATCAAGAGGCCCTGTAAATCTGGTGAATGAGAACTCCTCCAACCAGAATTCCTTTTCGTTCTCAGCAAGATACCCTGATTTTCCCTCGTGATGAGGATCCAAAAACTCTGTATACAAAGAGGCAGATGCCCAGAAATTTCCTAGCGTCGTGGAATCCATGAATCCTGGTTACCCTTAAAAGTATGTAATAAATAGTTGGCAACTTCAAAACACCGGGACCCTATTGGAATAGAAGGACAAACAGAAGTTATAGGATTACAAGATACATCTTAAGGCGATAGATACATACAAATATGGTGATAAGATTATTTGTGTCCTGGAATCCTCCCTTTGTTGTTCCAAGGGAGCCAACGGACTTCTAGGTCCACATTCTCGATTACAACTATCAAGAAGACCAGAAGGTTGCTGAGAATTTATACTGACAAAACTTTCATATCCAAGAGGCCTATAGCCCTAGAGTATGTGTGGAAATAGAATCCCAGATTCGAGATTAGCCCTTATAACGTGTCCATGTAGAATGTGTAGATTGGCGACCCCCATTACCCAGATTCTTTTTGTTCTCAGTAAGACTCTCGGAAGTTACCTGGCGACGTGGAAGTACAAACTCTAATATACCAATACTCATAAGCCCAAAAGGTCAGAAGGGCCCTGGAATCCAAGATTGCTGGATCCCCTTTAAGAATACGTCCTAAATATTTGGGAACACCTAATCCCAAATTACGAATATCAATCTAAAATTCCAGCAGTAGTTTCTGGATTAGGAGGTAAACCTGAAGTCAGAAATTACACGAAAATGGCGACATAATTCCTTGGGTTTTGGAATCTGGCCTTACAGCCTCCTGAAAAAAAAGTCAAGCAGATTGCCAGATTATCTGTTACAAATAAGAAGAGGCGCAGCAGGTTCCTGGGAATCGGTAATGACAGATTTGTAGTACGTATATAAGAATTAGTTCAGAAAAGTGTGGGTTCTGGGACTCCAAATTCCTGATTGGCATTTAGAAATTTCTTGTAGACTTCTAGGTATGAGAACTACCTTAAGCCAGGGAAAAATTAACAACTGCCCAGAAGTTTGCAGATCATATGCAAACTGATTTTCCTTTCTCCACATTAGTAACATGAGTAGAAGCTTTCTGGGGACATAGTGTGCGAGATTCCTGTTTCGTTCCCAGAAAACCACCACTTGTTTCCCTAGAAGTCCAGACACGTGGCTCCCAATAGAAAGACTCCAGAATGCTCCTATGGACTGGTATACCAAGACCCTGGTGTAATCCCCAAAATACCTTCTAAACATGGTGCAACACCTAAACCCAAGGTCCTATTTCCGAATAACTGAACTACTAGAAGTTTCTGGAGTACGAGGTAACCCTGAACTCAGGGGTTTCATTCAAAAAACCTGAGATGATTAATTGTGTCCTGAAATTTGTCATTGGAGGATCCAGAATCTAAATGAACTTGTAGTGCCATCTTTTTGTTTAAACAATCAAAAGGACCAGAATATTGCAGGACTTCTGGAATGAGTGATTCCTAATATGCACATAGGAAACAGCTCTGAAAAATATGAGGACGTCTAAGTTCGAGTCTTGTAGGCTTCACCAAGATGCCTTGAATATTTTTGGAATTGAGTACCTGTTCAACCCAGATTCATTATTCTTCCTTAGCATAAGCCCGTGTAGTTTCCTGTATATGAAGACTCCCATTTCCAGATTCATGCTCCAAATCCCTCATACGTTTTTCTCCCTTAGTAAGACTCCATGTAGGCTTTTGGAATTTGAGGACTCATGTAACCCAGATTCCTTATTCTTCTGCAGTAGGAGGCCATATAGTTTTCCATATATGAGGACTTCCATTAAGCAAATTCCTGCTTAATTCTCAGCAATACCTGAGATATTTCCTGATGAACATAGAATTCCAGTTGTTTGGATATCAATAAAAGGACTCCCATATAGTACATGGGAACTGTAATCCAAGTTTCCAGGTTCCCCTTAACAAGACATCATAAAAAAATGTGGAATATTCTAAACCCAATATCCCAATTCCCACCACCCTGAATACAGGTAATTTAGGTATTTTGAGGTAACCTGAAGCTAGGGATTTTGTCACAAAATGCCAGTTGATACCTGGGGAACTGGATTATGGCAGAAGATATTCATAAGAAACAAACGACACTGTAGGTCCAAATCCTCAATTACAACTATCGAAAGGACTGGATTCTTCTTGGATCTGTAATAAGAAATGTTAGGTGTCCACCCAGCAAGTATCTCTGAAAAATGGAAGGACCTACAAGCCCAGATTCCTCATTAAACCGTATCAGGAGGCCATATACATTTTGACGATTGAGGACCCCTGAACCCGCATTCTCTTCTCGTTCTCAGCAAGATGCCCTGATTTTCTCTGGCGAACTGGTTTCCAATATTCTGTATGCAAATAGACAGATTCCCAGATATTTCTCAGGGACATGGAATTCGTGATTCCTGGTTACCTTTAAAAATATGTACTACATGCTTAGCAACCTCAAAACCTCAAGGCCATATATAGTAGATGCACAAATGGAAGTTTTAGGATTACAGGGTACATCTTAAGACAAGAGTTACAAACAAATATGGGGAGATGATGCGTTAGTCCTGTAATCTGGCTTTAGTTGTGCCGAGAAACCCAACTGAATTGCATGGACTGGTTCTTGGAAACAACAATCTAGAGGACTAGAAGGTTGCTGGGAATCATTAATGACACTTGTCCTTTCCAAGTGGCAATTTGCTCTGAATAATTTGGAGAACAGGACACCCATATTACAGATAAGACTTTGTAATGAATCCCTGTGGAAATGGATTGAGGCCTTATGTAACCCACATTTCTTTTTGTATTACCAGGAAGATGCCCAGAGTTTTTCTGGTGACATGGAAGTACAAATTCTTACATACCAATACTCATATGCCAAGAAGTTTCCCAGGGACCTGGAATCAAAGATTGCTAGTTTCCCCTTAAGAATACATCCTAAATATGTGGGAACCCCTAATCCCATATTCTCAATGTGAAAACGAATGTCCAACAGTAATTTTTGTCCTGCGAGGTAAACCTGAAACCAGTGATCACATTAACAAATGGCAGATGATTGCGTGGATTGTGGAATCTGGACTTACAGGACCCTGTGACACAATTTGACAAGTAGGCCAGATTCTCAGTTACAACTATCAAGAGGGGCAACAGGTTCCTGGGGATCGGCAATGCCCGATTTGTGGTATGCATATAGGATGTTGTTCTGTATAATATGAGAACCAGGACTCCCAGATTTCAGATTAGCATTTGCTAAAGTCCCTATTTTTCCCTAGGTATGAACACCGCCATAAGCCACGGATAATTTAGTAAATTCCCAAATGTTTGCAAGTTACATGGAAACCGAGTTTCCTGGTTCCTCTTTAGTAAAGCGTGTAGAATCTTTCAAGGGACACAGTGACCCACATTCTTATTTCAGTCTAATCAAAACAACGAGATATTTCCTGTTGGCCTGGAAGTCCAGACTCTTGTATTCCCATAAAAAGATGACAGAATATGCCTGGGGATGTGGAATCTAAGATTCCTGGCTCCCTCCCAATAATACCTCCTCAAAAAATTGAACACCTAAACCCAAAGTCCTATAACGAACAGCGGAGACCCTGAAGATTCTGGAGTACAATGTAACACTGAGATTAGGGCTTACATACAAAAACTCCGAGGGAATTACTGATGTCCTGGATCGGGAATCAGAGGTTCTGAATATCTAAATGGACTTTTAGTGCCAGATTCTTGTTCAAAACTATCAAGAGTACCAGAGTGTTGCTGGAGTCCAGGAATGATTGATTCGTAATATCCACATAACAAATAGCTCTAAAACATGAGGAGTGCTCGAATACCTGATCTTGTTTAGCCCTTAGCAGGACGCACTGTAGATTTTTTGTATTGAAGACCCCTGTGGCCTGATTCCTTATTCATCCTTTGCAAGAGTCAAGAAGTTGCCTGTAGATGAGGACTCCCATTACCCAGATTCCTGCTTCATTCTCAGAAAGACACCGAGATAATTCATGGTGATGTAGAATTCAAGTTTTGTGGATATCAATTTAAAGATCCCTGACGTTTCCTGGGCAATTGGAATCCAAGATTCCTGGATCACTTGTACAAGACACCCTAACAATATGGGGACCTAGAAGCCACGATTCCTCATTAAACCTTATCAAGAGGCCCTGCAGACTTCGTCAAATGAGAACTCCAAGATTCCGGATTCCCTTTCATTCTCAGCAAGATGTCTTGAATTTCCCTGTCGATGTGTATTCCAAAACTGTATACAAAAAGAGAGATGCCCACAAGTTTCCTAGGGACGGGCAATCCGTGATTCTTGGTTACCTTTAAAAATACTTACGAAATATTTGGCACCTGCAAAATGCTCGGCCCCACTCAAAAAAAAAGGACAACGGGAATTTTGAGAATTACAACGTTCATCTTGAGACCAAGAGTTACATCCAAATATGACAAGATGATCCTTTGTATGCTGGAATTCGGCCTTAGTTGTCCCGAGGAACATAAGGGACTTGTAGTGCCGGATACCCATTTAAAACTATCAAGATGACCAGAATATTGACGGAGTTCTGAACTGAATGATTCCTAATATCCACATGCCAAATAGCTCCAAAACATGAGGGAAGCTCGAATCCCTGATTCTTGTTTGTCCAGTAGCAAGACGTCCTGTGAACTTTTTCTGATTGAGGACTCTTGTAACACAGATTCCTTATTCTTCCTTAGCAAGAGTCCTCAAAGTTTCCTGTTATGAGGAGTATTACCCACATTCCTACTTCGAATAACTTATTCTTGTTTGGCCCTTAGCAAGAGGCCCTGTAGTTCTTTTAAGATAGAGAATACGTGAAACCCAGATTCCTTATTCTTTCTTAGCAAAAGTCTGTGTAATGCCTGAATATGAAGACACCATTTCCACAGATTAATGCTTCAAAAACCTTGATTCGTGTTTTGCCCTTGGAAAGAGGCCCTCAAGTTTTTTAGGGATTGATGACACGTGTAACCCAGATTCCTTTTTCTTTCTTAGCAATAGGCAGTCCGGTTTCCTGTATTTGAGGACTCCCACTACCCATATTCCTACATTAAAAACATGACTCATGGTTACCTCTTAGTAAGATGCCCTGTGGATTTTTGGGCTGAGGTCTCGTGCAAACACAATTTCATATTCTTCCTTAGAAATAGGCTGTGTAGTTTCCTGTATATGAGGACTCCCATTACACAGATTCCTGCTGCATTCTCAGCAATGGACTGAGATACTTCCTGGTGACCTAGAATTCCAGTTGTTTGGATATCAAGAGAAAGATTCCCATAAGGATATTGGGGACTGGATTCTAAGATTCCTGGTTCCCCTTAACAAGACCCCCCCAAAATATGGAATCTTCTAAATCCAATGTCCCAATTTCACCATGCCGACCACAAGAAATTTCTGTAGTTTGAGGTAACCAGAATCGTGGGATATTGTACCAATATGCCATTTGATTCCTGGGGAACATGATTATGGTCCTAGATGTTCATAAGACACAAAAGGATATTTGGGCCAGATCCTCGATTACAAATATCAAGAGAATAGAAAGTTCCTGGGGATCTGTAATGACAGATTAAAGGTATCTACGGAGCTAGTAGCTCTGACTAATGTAGGGGCCCTGAAGCCCAGATTGCTGATTAAACCTTATCAAAAGGCCCTGTAGATTTGGTGAATGATAACTGCTGGAACCAGATTTCCTTTTCGTTCTCAGCAAGATGCCCTGATTTTCCCTTGTGTTGTGGATCCAAACACTCAGTATACAAGTAGGCAGATGTCCAAATATGTAGAGACCCTGAAGCCCTGATTAAACCTTATCAAGAGACCCTGTAGATTTGGCAAATGAGAACTCCTAGAACCAGATTTCCCTTTCGTTCTCAGCGAGATGCCCAGATTTTCCCTCGTGATGTGGATCCAAACAATCTGTATACAAGTAGGCAGATGCCCAAAAATTACCTAGGGTCGTGCAATCCATGAATCCTGGTTACCCTTAAAAGTACGTAATAAATATTTGACAACCTCAAAACACCAGGCCCCTATCAGAATAGAAGGACAAAAAGAAGTTTTAGGATTACAAGACACATCTTAAAGCGATAGATACATACAAATATGGTGATAAGATTCTTTGTGTCCTGGAATCTGCCCTTTGTTGTCCCGAGGAACCCACCGGACTTGTAGGTCCACATTCTCGGTTACAACTATCAAGAAGACCAGAAGGTTGCTGAGAATATATAATGACAAAATTGTCATATCCAAGAGACCTGTAGCCCTAAAATATGTGTGGAAATAGAATCCCAGATCCCAGATTAGCCCTTATAATGTGTCCATGTAGAATTCTTAGGTTGACGACCCCTGTAACCCAGTTTCTTTTTGTTCTCAGTAAGACTCCCGAAAGTTACCTGGTGACTTGGAAGTACAAACTCTTATATAACAATATTCATAAGCCCAAAAGATCCTAAGGGCCCTGGAATCGAAGACACCAGATCCCCTTTAAGAATACGTCCTACATATTTGGGAACACCTGATCCCAAGTTACGAATATCAATCTAAAATTCCAGCAGTATTTTCTGGACACGAGGTAATCCTGAAGTCAGAAATTACACGAATAATGGCGAGATGATTCCTTGAGCTATGGAATCTGGCCTTACATCCTCCTGTAAAAAAAGTCGATCAGATGGCCAGATTATCTATAACTAAGGAGAGGAAAAACAGGTTCCTGGGAATCGGTAATGACAGATTTGTGGTACGTATACAGGAATTAGTTCTGAAAACTGTTGGGACTGGGACACCAAATTCCTTATTAGCATTTAGAAAATTCCTGTAGGCTGCTAGGTATGAGAACTACCTTAAGCCAGGGAAACAGTACATAGATTTTGACTATTGAGGACACATGGACCCACGTTCTCTTCTCGTTCTCAGCAAGATGCCCTGATTTTCCCTGGCGAACTGAATTCCAAAATTCTGTATGCAAATAGACAGATGCCCAGCTGTTTCCCAGGGACATGGAATCCGTGATTCCTGGTTATATTTAAACATATGTACTACATGCTTAGCAACCTCAAAACCCCCAGGCCATATCAAATAGATGCACAAACGGAAGTTTTAGGATTAGAGGATACATCTTAAGACAAGAGCTACACACAAATATGGCGAGATGATGCCTTAGTCCTGTAATCTGGCTTTAGTTGAGCCATGAAACCCAACTGAATTGCACGGACTGGTTCTTGGTTACAACAATCAAGAGGACCAGAAGGTTGTGGGGAAACTATAATGATACTTGCATTTCTAAGTGGCATCGTGCTTTGAAGAATTTGGAGAACTAGAAGCCCAGATTCCAGAAAAGCCCTCATAATGGAGCCCTGTAGAAATGGATTGAGGTCTCCCCTAAATCGTATTCCGTTTTTTATTATCTGGAAGATGACCGTGTTCTTGTGACGTGGAAGTACAAACTCTTACATACCAATGCACATACGCCAAGAAGTTTCTCAGGTACCAGGAATCGAAGATTGCTGGTTTCCCCTTAAGAATACATCCTAAATATGTGGGAACCCCAAATCTCATATTCTCAATGTGAAAACGAATGTCGAGCATTAGTTTCTGGATTACGAGGTAAACCTGAAGCCAGTGTTCAAATTAACAAATGGCAGATGATCACGTGGATTGTTGAATATGGCCTTACAGGACCCTGTGAAACAAACGTACCCGTAGGCCAGATTCTCAGTTACAACTATCAAGAGGAGCAGCACGCTCCGTAGGAACGGCAATGCCCTATTTGTAGTAGGTATATAGGACCTTGCTCTGAATAATATGAAAACCAGGACTCCCAGATTCCAGATTAGCATTTGCTAAAGTCCCTGTCGATTCCTAGGTATGAGGACTGCCTTATGCCACGGATAATTTAGCAAATGCCCAGATGTTTGCAAGTTACATGGAAACTGAGTTTCCTGGTTCCTCTTTAGTAAAGCGTGTAGAAACTTTCATGGGACACAGTGACCTAGATTCCTATTTCGTTTTAAGCAAAACGATGAGATGATTCTTGTTGGCCTGGAAGTCCAGACTCTTGTATACCCATAGAAAGATGACAAAAATATGCCTGGGAACGTGGAATCTAAGATTCCTGATCCACTTCCAATAATACCTCCTAAAAAAATGGAACACCTAAATCCAAAGTCCTAATAACAAACAGTGGAGCCACTGAAGTTTAGGGAATACGAGGTAACACTGAGGTCAGGGCTTATATACAAAAATTCCGAGAACTACTTGTGTCCTGGATCTGCAATCAGAGGTTCCGTGTATCTAAATGGACTTGTAGTGCCAGATTCTCGTTCACAACAAGAAGAGTACCAGAGTGTTGCTGGAGTCCAAGAATGATTGATTCGTAATATTCACATAACAAATAGCTATAAAATATGAGGGGTGCTCGAAGCCCTGATCTTGTTTAGCTCTTAGCAAGACGCACTGCATATTTTCAGTATTGAGGACCCATGTATCCCAGATATCTTATTCATCCTTCGCAAGAGCCATGAAGTTTCCTGTATATGAGAACTCCCAGATTCCTGCTTAATTGTCAGCAAGACACCGAGATATTTTGTGGTGATGTAGAATTCAAGTTGCTTGGATATCAATTGAAAGACCTCCCAGAAGTTTCCTGGGCAATGGGAATCCAAGATTCCTGGTTCCCTTGTACAAGACACCCTTACAATATGGGGACCTACAAACCCAGATTTCTGATTAAACCTCATCAAAAGTCCCTGTAGAATTCGGCGAATGAGAACTCAAGAACCCCAATTCCCTTTTCGTTCTCAGCAAGATGCCTTGATTTTCCCTGTCGATGTGTATTCCAAAACTCTGTATACAAAAAGACAGATGCCCACAAGTTTCGTCGGGACAGGGAATCCGTGATTCCTGGTTACCTTTAAAAATACTTATTAAACATTTGGCAACTGCAAAACCCTCGGCCTCTCTCAAAATAAAAGGTCAAATGGAAGTTTGACAATTGCAAGGTTCATCTTGAGACGAAGAATGACATGCCAATATGGCATGATGATCCCTTTTCTGCTGGAATCTGCCCTTAGTTGTCCTGAGGAACCTCTCGGACTTATCATGCCACATACCCGTTTAGAAATATCAAGAGGACCAGAATGTTGCTGGAGTCCTGAATTGACTGATTCCTAATATCCACATGCTAATTAGCTCCAAAACATGAGGGGAGCTCGAAGCCCTGATTCTTGTTTGTCTAGTAGCAACACGCCCTGAGAATTTTTTCGGATTGAGGACTCGTGTAACACAGATTTTTTATTCTTCCTTCACTGGAGGCCGTTAGTGTCCTGTATATGAGGACTCCCTTTCCCCAGACTCCTGTTTTGAAACCCTGATTCTTATTTAGCCCTTAGCAAGACGCCATGTAGATTTTACGATTGAGGAATCATGTAAACGAGATTCCTTATTTTTCCTTAGCAAGAGGCCTCGAAATCTCCTTTTATGAGGAGTATTACCCACATATCCGCTTCGAATACCTTATTCGTGCTTTGTCCTTAGCAAGAGATCCTATATTTCTATTGGAATTGAGGACACGTGAAACCCAGATTCTTTATTCTTTCTTAGCAAAAGATCGTGTATTTGCCTGTATATGAAGACCCCATTTTTACAGATTCATGCCTCAAAAACACTGATTCTTGTTTAGCCCTTAGCAAGATGCCCTGAACTTTCTTAGGGATTGAGGACACATGTAACCCAGATTCCTTATTCTTACTTAGCAATAGGCAGTCCAATTTCCTGTATTTGAGGACTCCCACTACTCAGATTCCTACATTAATACCTGTTTAATGGTTACCTTTTAGTAAGACGTCCTGTGGATTTTCGGGCTGAGGACTCATGCAACCAAAATTCCTTATTCTTCGTTAGGAAGAAGCCGTGTAGTTTCTTGTATATGAGGACTCCCATTACCCAGATTCTTGCTTCATTCTCAGCAAGGTGCTGAGTTATTTCCTGGTGACCTAGAATACCAGTTGTTTGGATATCAAGAGAAAGACTCCCATAAGGTTATTGGGGAACTGTAATCCAAGATTCCTGGTTCTCCTTAAGAAGACCTCCCCAAAATGTGGAATTTCCTAAACCCAATATTCCAATTCCCACCTGCCAGACCACAAGAAATTTCTGTAGTTTGAGGTAACCTGTATCGAGTGATTTTGTCCCAATATGCCATTTGATTCCTGGGGTACCTGTATATAGTCCTTATGTTCATAAGACACAAAAGGATATTTGAGCCAGATCCTCGATTACAACTATCATAGAATAGAATGTTACTGGGGATCTGTGATGACTGATTAAGGGTACCTATGGAGCTAGTAGCTCTGAAAAATATAGGGACCCTGAATCCCAGATTGCTGATTAAACCTTATCAAGAGGCCCTGTAGATTCTGGCGATTGAGAACTCCTAGAACCGGATTTCCTTTTCGTTCTCTGCAAGATGCCCTGATTTTCCCTCGTGATGTAGATCCAAAAACTCTGTATGCAAATAGGCAGATGCGCAGAAAATACCTATGGTCGTGGAATCCATGAATCCTGGTTACCCTTAAAAGTACGTAATAAATATTTGGCACCTGAAAACACCAGGTCCCCATCGGAATAGAATCACAAACAGAAGTTTTAGAATTACAAGGTACATCTTAAGGCGATAGTTACCTATAAATATGGTGATAAGATTCTTTGGGTCCTGGAATCTGCCCTTTGTTGTCCCGAGGAACCCAACGAATTGAGGGTCCACATTCTCGGTTACAACTATCAAGAAGACCAGAATGTTGCTGAGAATGTATAATGACAAAATTGTCATATCCAAGAGGCCTGTAGCCCTAAAGAATGTGTTGAAATAGAATCCCAGATTCCAGATTAGCCCTTTTAATATATCCATGTAGAATTCGTGGAATGGCGAGCCCTAAACCCAGATTCATTCTGTTCTCAGTAAGACTCCTGGAAGTTACCTAGCGACGTGGAAGTACAAATTCTTATATACCTATACTCATAAGCCCAAAAGATAAGAAGGGCCCTGGAATCTAAGATTGCTGGATCCCCTTTAAGAAAGCATCCTAAATATTTGGGAACACCTAACCCCAAGTTACGAATATCAATCTAAAATTCCAGTAGTAGTTTCTGGATTAGGAGGTAAACCTGTTGTCAGAAATTACACGAAAAATGCAGAGATGATTCTTTGGATTGAGGAATCTGGCCTTACAGCCTCCTGTAATAAAAGCCGAGCAGATGGCCAGATTCTCCGTGACAACTAAGAAGAGGAGCATCAGGTTCCTGGAAATCGGTAATGACAGATTTGTGGTACATATACAGGATTAGTTCTGAAAAGTGTGGGGACTGGGACTCCAAATTCCTGAGTAACATTTAGAAATTTCCTGTAGGCGTCTAGGTATGAGAACTACCTTAAGCCAGGGAAAAATTAACAACTGCCCAGAAGTTTCCTGGTCACATGCAAACTGATTTTCCTTTTGTCCGCATTGGTAACATGAGTAGAAGCTTTCTGTGTACATAGTGTCCGAGATTCCTGTTTCGTTCTCAGAAGAACAACCAGATGTTTCCCTGTTCCCTAGAAGTCCAGACACGTGACTCCCAATAGAAAAATTCCATAATGTTCCTATGAACTTTTAAACCAAGACCCTGGTGCCTTCCCAAAAATACCTTGTAAACATGGTGCAACATCAAAACCCCAGGTCCTAATTCCGAACAGCTGAAGTACCAGAAGTTTCTGGAGTACGAGATAATCCTGAACTCAGGGCTTACATTCAAAAACCCGAGATGATTACTTGTGTTTTGGAATTTGGCGTTAGGGGTTCCAGAAACTAAATGAACTTGTAGTGCCATATTTTCGTTTAAACTATGGAGAGGACCAAAATATTGCGGGACTTCTGTAATGACTGATTCCTAATATGCACATAGGAAACAGCTCTGAAAAATATGGGGACGTCAAAGTCCGAGTCTTGTAGGCCTTACCAAGATGCCCTGAACATTTTTGGAATTGAGGACTCGTGTTAACCAGATTCGTTATTCTTCCTTAGCAAGAACCCGTGTGGGCCGAGCTCGGTGCCTCAGCCTGTAATCCCGCACCTTTGGGAGGCTGAGGTGAGAGGATTGCCTGAGCCCACGGGTTCGAGACCCGCCTGGGCAGCAAGAACGCATCCTACAATAAATAAAAAAAAATCAGCCGAACTTGGTAGTGCATGCCTGTAATTGCGGCTACTCAGAGGTTGAGGCGGAAGGATAGCCGGAGCTCAGCAGGTGTAGCCTGCGGTGGCTGGGAGCAGCCACTGCACTCCAGTCTGGGTGACAGAGTGACACTCCAACTCAAAAAAATAAGCAAGAGCCCGTGTGGTTTCCTGTATATGAGGACTGCCATTTGCCAGTTTCTTGCCATTAGTAAGAAGCCCAGTAGATTTTTAGCATTGAGGACTCATGAAAACCAGATTACTGATCCTTTCTTAGGAAGAGGCTGTATAGTTTCCTGTATATGAAGACTCCCATTACCAAGATTCCTGCTTCAAAACCCTGATTCTTGTTAAGCCCTTGGAAAGACACCCTGTAGATTTTTAGGATCGAGGACATGTGTAACCCAGATTCCTTGTTCGTCCTTAGCAAGAGATTGTGAAGTTTTCTTTATGAGATGACTCCCATTTCCCAGATTCGTGCTTCAAATCCCTGATACATTTTTCTCCCTTAGTAAGACTCTCTGTAGGTTTTTGGGATTTGCAGACTCATGCAACCCAGATTCCTTAACCTTCTGTAGTAAGAGGCCATGTAGTTTCCCGTATATGAGGACTCCCATTACACAAATTCCTGCTGAATTCTCAGCAGTACCCGGGAGATTTCCTGTTGAACATAGAATTGCAGTTGTTTGGATATCAATAAAAAGACTCCCTTATAGTACCTGGGAACTGTAATCCAAGTTTCCAGGTTCCCCTTAACAAGATATCATAAAATTGTGGAATATTCTAAACCAACTATCCCAATTTCCACCAACCTGACCACAGGAATTTTCGGTATTTTGAGGTAACCTGAAGTGAGGGATTTTGTCACAAAATGCCAGTTGATACCTGGGGAACTGGATTATGTCCGAATATGTTCATAGTAACAAATGAAATTGTAGGTCCAAAACCTCGATTACAACTATCGAAAGGACCGGAATCTTCTTGGATCTGTAATAATAGATTTTAGGTATCCACACAGCAAGTGGCTCTGAAAAATGGAAGGACCTACAAGCCCAGATTCCTCATTAAACCGTATCAAGAGGCCATATATATTTTGACAATTGAGGACACCTGAACCCGCATTCTCTTCTCTTTCTCAGCAAGATGCCCTGATTTTCCCTGGCGATCTGGATTCCAAAATTCTGTTTGCAAATAGACAGATGCCCAGCTGTTTCCCAGGGATGTGGACTGGGTGATTCCTGGTTACCTTTAAAAATACATACTACAAGCTTAGCAACCACAACCCCCCAGGCCATATCAAATAGATTCACAAACGGAAGATTTAGAAATACAGTATACATCTTAAGACAAGAGTTACACACAAATATGGTGAGATGATGCCTTAGTCCTGCAATCTGGCTTTAGTTGTGCCGAGAAACCCAACTGAATTGCACGGACTAGTTCTTGGTTACAACAATCAAGAGGACCAGAAGGTTGCTGGGAATCTATAATGACACTTGTCCTTTAAAAGTGGCAATTTTCTATGAAGAATTTGGAGATCTAGAAGCCCAGATTCCAGATAAACCCTTATAATGGAGCCCTGTAGAAATGGATTGAGGCCTCCCATAAACCACATTCTGTTTTTTATTATCAGGAAGATGCCCGTATGTTTTCTGGTGATGTGGAAGTACAAACTGTTACAAATCGATAGTCATATGCCAAGAAGTTTCCCAGGGACCTGGAATCGAAGATTGCTGGGTCCCCCTTAAGAATATATCGTAAATATGTGGGATCCCCTAATCCATATTCTCAATGTGAAAACGAATGTCCAACAGTCGTTTGTGGACTACGAGAAAAACCTGAAACCAGTGATCACATTAACAAATGGAAGATGATTGCGTGGATTGTGGAATCTGACCTTACAGGACCCTGTGAAACAAATGTACCAGTAAGCCAGTTTCTCAGTTACAACTATCAGGAGGTGCAAAAGGTTCCTGGGGATCAGCAATGGCTGATTTGTGGTATGCATATAGGACGTTGCTCTGAATAATATGGGAACCAGGACTCCCAGGTTCCAGATTTGCATATGCTAAAGTCCCTGTTGATTCCTAGGTATGAGCACTGCCTTAAGCCAGGGATAATTTAGCAAATACCCAGATGTTTGCAAGTTACATGGAAACCGAGTTTCCTGGTTCCTCTTAATAAAGCATGCAAAAACTTTCAAGGGACACAGTGACCCAGATTACTATTTCGTTCTAAGCAAAACGACGAGATGTTTCCTGTTGACCAGGAAGTCCAAATTCTTGTATACCCATACAAGGATAACAAGAATATTGCTGGGGACGTGGAATCTAAGAATCCTTGTTACCTCTCAATAATACCTCCTAAAAAAATTGAACAAATAAACCCAAAGTCCTAATAACGAACAGCGGAGCCACTGAAGACTCTGGAGTACAAGGTAACACTGAGGTCAGGGCTTACATACAAAACATCCGAGAGAATTATTTGTGTTCTGGATCTGGAGTCAGAGGTTCCGAGTATCTAAATGGACTTGTAGTGCCAGATTCTCGTTCACAACTATCAAGAGTATCAGAGTGTTGCTGTAGTCCAGGAATGATTGTTTTGTAATATTCACATAACAAATAGCTCTAAAACATGAGGGGTGCTCGAAGTCCTGATCTTTTTTAGCCCTTAGCAAGACACTCTCTAGATTTTCGGTATTGAGGACACATGTAGCCCAGATTCCTTATTCATCCCTCACATGTGTCATGAAGTTTCATGTATATGAGGAGTCCCATTACCCAGATTCCTGCTTCATTCTCAGCAAGACACCGAGATATTTCGTGGTGATGTAGAATTCAAGTTGTTTGAATATCAATTGAAAGACCCCCAGAAGTTTCATAGGGAATTTGAATCCAAGATTCCTGGTTCCCTTGTACAAGGCACCCTAATAATAAGGGGACCTAGAAGCCCAGATTCCTGATAAAACCTTATCAAGAGGCCCTGTAGAATTTGCGAATGAGAACTCTATGAACCCAGGTCCCTTTTCATTCTCAGCAAGATGCCTTGATTTTCCCTGTCGATGTGTATTCAAAAACTCTGTGTACACGAACACAGATGCCCAAAAGTTTCCTAGGGACGAAGAATCCGTGATTACTGGTTATCTTTAAAAATACTTACTAAACATTTGGCAACTGCAACACCCTAGGCCCCTCTCAAAATAAAAGTATAAATGGAAGTTTGAGAATTACAAGGATCATCTTGAGACCAAGAGTTACAGGCAAATATGGCAAGATGATGCCTTTTGTGCTGGAATCTGGCCTTTGGTGTCCCGAGGGTCCTAATGAACTTGTAGTGCCAGATACCGGTTTGCAACAATCAAGAGGACCAGAAAGTTCCTGGAGTTCTGAATTGTCTGATTCCTAATATCCACATGCTAAATAGCTCCAAAACATGAGGGGAGCTGGAAGACCTGATTCTTGTTTGTCTAGTAGCAAGACGTCCTGAGAATTTTTTCGGATTGAGGACTCGTGTAACACCGGTTCCTTATTCTTCCTTCACTGGAGGCCGTGTAGTGTCCTGTTTATTAGCACTCCCTTTCCCCAGATTCCTGTTTTGAAACCCTGATTCTTGTTTAGCCCTTAGCAAGACGCCATGTAGATTTTGTGATTGAGGAACTGCGTAAAACAGATTCCTTATTTTTACTAAGCAAGAGGCCTCAAAGTTTCCTGTTATGAGGAGTATTACGCACATTCCTGCTTAGAATCCCTTATTCCTGTTTAGCCCTTAGCAAGAGGGCCTGTAGTTCTTTTGGGATAGAGAACAGGTGCAACCCAGATTCCTTATTCTTTCATAGCATAAGGCCGTGTATTTGCCTGTATATGAGGTCCGCATTTCCACAGATTCATGCCTCAAAATCCCTGATTCGGGTTTAGCCCTTAGCAAGGTGCCCTGAAGGTTTTTAGGGATTGAGGACACGTGTAACCCATATTCGTTATTCTTTCTTACCAATAGGCAGTCCAGTTTCCTGTGTTTGAGGACTCCCACTACCCAGATACCGATATAAAAACCTGATTCATGGTTACCTCTTAGTAAGACGACCTGTGGATTTTTGGGCTGAGGTCTCGTGCAACCAAAATTCCTTATTCTTCCTTAGCAAGAGGCCATGATGTTTCTTGTATATGAGGACTCCCATTACCCAGATTCCGGCTTTATTCTCAGCAAGGCACTGAGATGTTTCATGGTGACCTAGAATTCCAATTGTTTGGATATCAAGAGAAAGACTCCCATAAGGTTATTGGGGAACTGGAATCCAAGATTCCTGGTTCTCCTTAACAGGACCTCCCCAAAATATGGAATTTCCTAAACCAAATGTCCCAATTCCCACCAACCCGACCACAAGAAATTTCTGTAGTTTGAGGTAACCTGAATCGAGGGATTTTGTACCAATATGCCATTTGATTCCTGGGGTACCTGATTATGGTCCTAGATATTCCTAAGACACAAAAGGATATTAGGGCCAGATCCTAGATTAACACTCTCAAGAGAATAGAATGTTACTGAGGATCTGTAATGACCGATTAAGGGTATCTACGGAGCTAGTAGCTCTGAAAAATGTAGGGAACCTGAAGCCCAGATTGCTGATTAAACCTTATCGAGAGACCCTGTAGAATCTGACGAATGAGCACTCTTAGAACCAGATTACGTTTCGTTCTCAGCAAGATGCCCTGATTTTCCTTTGTGATGTGGATCCAAAAAGTCTGCATTCAAATAGGCAGATGCCCAGAAATTAACTATGGTCGTCGAATCCATGAATCCTTTTTACTTTTAAAAGTAGGTAATAAATATTTGGTAACTTCAAAACACCAGGCCCCATCCGAATATAGACATAAACAGAAGTTTTGGATTACAAGGTACATCTTAAGGCGATAGTTACATACAAATATGATGATAAGATTCTTTGGGTCCTGGAATCTGTGCTTTGTTTTCTCGAGGAACCCAAAGGACTTGAGGGTCCACATTCTCGGTTACAACTATCAAGAAGACCAGAAGGTTGCTGAGAATCTATAATAACAAAATTGTCATATCCAAGAGGCCTGTAGCCCAAAAGAATGTGTTGAAATAGAATCCCATATTTTATATTAGACCTTATAATATGTCCATGTAGAAATCTTGGATTGGCAACACCCATAAACCTGATTCTTTTTGTTCTCAGTAAGACTCCCGGAAGTTGCCTGCCGATGTGGAATTACAAACTCATATACCAATACTCATAAGCCCAAAAGGTCAGAAGGGCCCTGGAATCCAGGATTGCTTGATCCCCTTTAAGAATACGTCCTAAATATTTTGGAACACCTAATCCCAAATTACGCATATCAATCTAAAATTCCAGTAGTAGATTTTGGATTAGGAGATAAACCTGAAGTCAGAAATTACCCGAAAAATGGCGACATGATTTCTTGGGTTGTGGATTCTGGCCTTACATTCTGCTGCAAAAAAAGCTGAGCAGGTGGCCAGATTCTCTGTTACAACTAAGAAGAGGAGCTACAGTTTCGTGGGACTCGGTAATGACAGATTTGTTGTACGTATACAGGAATTAGTTCTGAAAAGTGTGGGGACTGGGACTCCAAATTTCTGATTAGCATTTAGAAAATTCCTGTAGGCTTCTATGTATGAGAACTACCTTAAGCCAGGGAAAAATTTACAACTGCCCAGAAGTTTGCTGGTCACATGCAAACTAATTTTCCTTGTTCCACATTGGTAACATGAGTAGAAGCTTTCTGGGGACATAGTGTCCGAGATTCCTGTTTCGATCTCAGAAGAATGACCAGATGTTTCCCTGTTCCCTAGAAGTCCAGACACGTGGCTCCCAATAGAAAGACCCTAGAATGCTCCTATGGACTTTTAAACCAAGACCCTGGAGCCCTCCCAAAAAAACCTTCTAAACATGGTGCAACATCTAAACCCAATGTCTTAATTAACAATAGCTGAACTACCAGAAGTTTCTTGAGTACGAGGTAAACTTGAACTCAGGGTTTACATTCAAAATACCCGAGATGATTACTTGTGTCCTGGAATTTGGCATTAGAAGATCCAGAATCTAAATGGACTTATAGTGCCATATTTTCATTTCAACTATCAAGAGGACCAGAATGTTGCTGTACTTCTGGAATGACTGACTCATAATATCCCCATAGGAAAAAGTTCTGAAAAATTTGAGGACGTCAAAGTCCGGATTCTTGTAGGCCTTAGCAAGACGCCGTGTACAATTTTGGAATTGAGGACTCATGTATTCCAGAATCTTTATTCTTCCCTAACAAGAGCCCGTGTAATTTCCTGTATGAGTTGTCTCCCGTTCCCCAGATTCCTGCTTCGAAAACCTGATTCTTGTTTAGCGCTTAGCAAGATGCCCAGTAGATTTTTGGCATTGTGGACTCATGAAAACCAGATTCCTTATTCTTTCTTAGCAAGAGGCTGTGTAGTTTCCTGTATATGAGGAATCCCATATCTCAGATTCCTGCTTCTAAACCATGATTATTGTTCAGACCTTAGAAAGACGCCCTGTAGATTTTTAGGATTGAGGACATGTGTAAGCCAGATTCCTTATTCATCCTTAGCAAGAGGCCATGAAGTTTCCTGTATATGAGAACTCCCATTCCCCAGATTCATGCTTCAAATCCCTGATACATTTTTTTCCCTTAGTAAGACTCCCTGTAGGTATTTGGGATTTGTGGACTCGTGTAACCAGATTCCTTATTCTTCCATAGCAAGAGGTCATGTAGTTTCCAGTATATGAGGACTCCCTTTACGCAGATGACTGCTTCATTCTCAGCAATACCCGAAATATTTCCTGATGAACATAGAATTCCAGTTGTTTGGATATCAATAGAAAGACTCCCATATAGTACCTGGGAACAATAATAAAATTTTCCGGGTTCCCCTTAACAAGACAACATAAAAATGTGGAATATTCTATACCAAATATCCCAATTCCCACCAGCACGACCAAATAAATTTCTGTAGTTTGAGGTAACCTGAAGCGAGGGATTTTGTTGCCAAATGCCAATTGATTCCTGGGGTACTGAACTATGGCTGAAAATGTTCATAAGAAATAAACGGAATTTTACATTCAGATCCTTGATTGCAACTATCAACATAACCGGAATTCTTGGATCTGTAAATAAAGGTTTTAGGTATCCACTCAGCAAGTAGCTCTGAAAAATGTAGGGACCTACAAAAGGTCATACAGATTTTGACGATTGAGGACCACTGAGCCGGCATTCTCTTCTCGTTCTCAGCAAGATGCCCTGATTTTCCCTGGGGATCTGGATTCCAAAATTCTGTATGCAAATAAACAGAAGCTCAGTTGTTTCCCAGGGACCTGGAATCCGTGATTCCTGGTTACAGTGAAAAATGTGTACAACATGCTTAGAAACATCAAAACCCCCAGCTCCTACCAACAGATGCACAAACGGAAGTTTTAGGATTACAGGTTACATCTTAAGACAAGACTTACACACAAATATGGCGAGATGATATTTGAGTCCTGGAATCTGGCTTTAGTTTTGCAGAGGAACCCAACTGAATTGCGTGGAGTGGTTCTTGGTTAGAACAATCAATAAGACTTGAAGGTTTCTGGGTATCTCTAATGACACTTTCCAAGTGGCAAGTAACTCTGAATAATTGGGGAACTAGAAGCCAAGATTCCAAATAAGCCTATAATGAGTCCTGTAGAATTCATGGATTGAGGCCTCCCATAACCCCTATTCCTTTTTTTATTATCTTGAAGATGCCTGAACAATTTCTGGTTACATGGAAGTCCAATCTCTTACATACTAATACTCATGCACCCAAAAGGTTCCCAGGGACCTGGAATGCAATATTGCTGTTTCCCCATAAAGAATACATCCTAAATATGTGGGAACTCCTAATCCCATATTCTGAATACAAAACTGAATGTCCAGCAGTAATTTCTGGACTACAAGGTAAACCTGAAGCCAGTGATCTCATTAACAAATGGCAAGATGATTCCTTTGATTGTGGAATCTGGCCTTACAGGAAACTGTGATACAAACGGACCAGTAGGCCAGATTCTCAGTTACAACCATCAAGAGGCACAACACTTTCCTGGGGATCAATAATGCCCAGTTTGTGGTATGCATATGGGACATTCCTCTGAATAATATGGGGACCAGGACTCCCAGAGTCCAGATTAGCATTTAGCTAAAGTCCCTGTGGATTCCTATGTATTAGCACTGCCTTAAGCAAGGGATAAGTTAGCAATTGCCCAGATGTTTGCAAGTTACATGGAAACCGAGTTTCCTAGTTCCTCTTTAGTAACACGTGTAGAAACTTTCAAGGGACACAGTGACCCAGATTGCTATTTCGATCAAAGCAAAACGACGACATGTTTCCTGTTGAACCTGGAAGTCCAGACTATTGTACACCCATAAAAGGATGACAAGATACGCCTGAGGGGGTGGAATCTAAGATTCCTGGTTGCCTTCAAAAATATCTCCTAAAAAAATTGAACACCTAAACCCAAAGTCCTAATTCCGAACTGCAGGGCCACTGAAGTTTCTGGAGTATGAGGTAACAATGAAATCATGGCTTATATACAAAAATCCGAGTGGATTACTTCTGTCCTGGAATCTGGAAACAGAGGTTCCGCATATCTAAATGGAGTTGTAGTGACATATTCTCGTTCACAACTATCAAGAGTACCAGAGTGTTGCTGGAGTCCAGGAATGATTGATTCATAATATCCACATAACAAATAACTGTAAAACATGAGGGATGCTTGAAGTCCTGATCGTGTTGAGCCCTTAGCAAGACGCCCTCCAGATTTTCGGTATTGAGGACTCATGTAACCCAAATTTCTTATTCATCCTTAGCAACAGGCATGCGGTTTCCTGTATCTGAGGACTGCCATTACCTTGATTCCTCATTCTCAGCATGGCACTGAGACATTTCATGGTGATGTAGAAATAAAGTTGTTTGGATATCAATAGAAAGACTCCCAGAAGTTTCCTGGGGAATTGGAATCCAAGATTTTAGGTTCCCTTGTACAAGACACCCTAACAAAGTGGGGACCTTGAAGCCCAGAATCCTGATTAAACCTTATCAAGAGGCCCTGTAGACTTCTGCGAATGAGAACCCCAAGAATCCGGATTCTCTTTTCGTTCTCAGCAAGATGCCCTGATTTTCCCTGCCGATGTGGATTCCAAAACTCTCTGTACACAAAGACAGATTCCCACAAGTTTCCTAGGTACGGGGAATCAATGATTCCTGGTTACCTTTAAAAATACTTACTAAACATTTGGCAACTGGAAAACCCTTGTCCCCTCTCAAAATAAAAGGACAACCGAAGTTGGAGAATTATGTGGTTCATCATAAGACCAGAGTTACATTCAAATATGGCAAGATGATCCTTTTTGTCCTTGAATCTGGCCTTAGTTGTCCCATGGAACCTAACGTACTTGTAGTGCCAGATACCCGTTTACAACTATCAAGAGGACCATAATGTTGTTGGAGTCCTGAATTGACTGATTCGTAATATCCACATGCTAAATAGCTCTACAACATGAGGTTAACTCGAAGCCCTGATTGTTGTTTGTCCCAAACCAAGACGCCCTGAGAAGTTTTTCGATTTGAGCACTCGTGTAATACAGATTCCTTATTCTTCCTTTGCTAGAGGCCGTGTAGTGTTCTGTATATGAGGACTCCCTCTCCCCAGATTCCTGTTTTGAAACTCCAATTCTTTTTTAGCCCTTAGCAAGATGCCATGTAGATTTTGTGATTGAGGAACCGTGTAAAACAGATTCCTAATTTTTCCTTACAAAAAGCCACGAAGTTTCCTGTAATGAGGACTATTACCCACATTCCTGCTTCGAATCCTTGAATCTTGTTTAGCCCTTACCAAGGCAGCCTGTAGTTTTTTTGGGATTGAGATCACGTGTAACCCAGATTCACTATTCTTTCTTATCAAAAGTGCGTGTAATTGCCTGTATTTGAGGACTCCATTTCCACAGATTCATGCATCAAAAACCCTGATATGTGTTTTTCCCTAAGCAAGACGCCTTGAATTTTTTTGGGATTGAGGACACGTGTAACCATATTCTGTATTCTTTCTTAGCAATAGGCAGTGCAGTTTCCTGTATATGATTACTCCCATTACCCAGATTCCTACTTCAAAAACCGGATTCTTGGTTACCTCTTAGAAAGACGCCCTGTGGAATTTAGGGATTGAGGACTAGTGCAACCAAAATTCCTTATTCTTCCTTAGGAAGAGGCCGTGTAGTTTCCTGTATATGGAGACTCCCATTAACCAGATTCCTGCTTCATTCTCAGCAAGGCACTGAGACATTTCCTGGTGACATAGAATTCCACTTGTTTGAATATCAAGAGAAAGACTCCCATAAGGTTCCTGCGGAACTGGAATCCAAGATTCCTGGTTCCCCTTAACAAGAGCACCCCAAAATGTGGAATCTTCTAAACCCAATGTCCCAATTCCCACCAGCCCGAAGACAAGAAATTTATGTATTTGAAGTAACCTGATCAAGGGATTTTGTACCAATATGCCATTTGATTCCTGGGGTACCTGATTATGGTCGTAGATGTTCCTAGGACACTAAAGGAATTGTAGGGCCAGATACTCAATTACAACTATCAAGAGGACCACAAAGTTCCTGGAGATCTCTAATGACAGATTTAAGTTATCCACGGAGCAAGTAGCTCAGAAAAATGTAGTGACCTAGAAGCCCAGATTGCTGATTAAACCTTATGAAGAGGCCCTGTAGATTATGGCGAATGAAGACTCCTAGAACCGGATTTTCTTTTCGTTCTCAGTAAGTTGCCATGATTTTCCCTCATGATTGGATAACAAAACTCTGTATATGAATACGCAGATGCCCAGAAGTTTCCCATGGACGTGGAATCTATGTATTCTGATTACCCTTAAAAGGACCAATTAAATATTTGGCAACCTCAAATCGCCAGGCTCCTAACCGAATTGAAGGACAAACGGAAGTTTTAGGATTACAAGGTCCATCTTAAGATTAGTGTTACCTACAAATATGGCGATAAGATCCTTTGGGTCCTGGAATCTGCCCTTTGTTGTCCCGAGGAACCAAACGTACTTGTACGTCCACATTCCCGGTTACAACTATCAAGAAGAGCAGAAGGCTGCTGATTATCTATAATGACAAAATTGTCATATCCAAGAGGCCTGTAGCACTAAAAAATGTGGGAATTAGAAACCCAGTTTCCCGTTAGGCCTTATTATGTGGCCATGTAGACTTCTTGGATTGGCAACCCACCTAACCCAGATTATTTTTGTTCTCAATAAGACTCCCAGACTTTACCTGGTGATGTGGAAGTAAAATCTTTTATATACCAATATTCATTCATCCAAAATGTCAGAAGGGCCCTGGAATCCAAGATTGCAGGATCCCCTTTAAGAAAACGTCCTAAATATGTGGGAACTCCTAATTCCAAGTTATGAAATCAATCTAAAATTCCAGCAGTAGTTTATGGATTAGGAGGTAATCCTGAAGCCAGAAACTACACTAAAAGTGGTGAAATGATTCATTGGGTTGTGGAATCTGGCCTTACAGCTTCCTGCAAAAAAGCCAAGCACATGGACAGATTCTCTATTACAACTAAGAAGAGGAGTAGCTGGTTCCTGGTGATTGGTAAGGACAGATCCGTGGTACAGATATAGGAATTAGATCTGAAAAATGTGTGGACCATGACTCCCAAATTCCTGACTTGCATTTAGAAAAATCTTGTAGGCTTCTA
>NW_007245660.1:180415-226716 GCF_000164805.1 Carlito syrichta | reverse complement strand
CTCCTAGGCATTCCCAGTGGGTAGCTTTGGGGGATCCTTGGCTTCCCTGTAGATAGTGCCCAATTTACTGGAAGATGGAATCCCCACCTGCTCTCTTCTGAGTGGTTATAACTTTTGTAATTACAGGTTTCATGACTTTTACAGTCCTTGCCCAATGCATGATGTCTTGGGTCTTGTAAATTCCCTTTACTCTAGGCAATTGTGATTGCCACTATGAGATCCTTCAGATACCTGGAAGTCTTCTTCTGAAAAGACAAAGTCGATTAAGTTAATGATATCTAAAGTGTGCATTTCTACAAAAGCATAGCTACTATTTCTCATCATTGTGTCAGGGTTTCAGAACAAGATAGAAAATGACTTCCCACTCTCAATCTGTCCTTTCAGGGATCATTGGCAGTTTGTCACCAGGTTCAAACCTGGTTCTGCCTGGTGGGGCAGCCAAAGTCAAGACAAGGAGTTGGTACAGGGGCTGTGACTTTATCTAGAGGACCATTAAAACCGAGAAGATGAGGGGCCAAGACCCCTCTTGGGTTTTGTGTACTTTTGGGGGTTTTTGTACAGGTCAATGGTGGGAGAGAGAGAGGGGAGAGGATTGCTTGAGCCCAGAAATTTGAATCTAATGTGGACAACATAGCACATCCACGTAGCTATAAAAGTTAATACAGCCAGGCTTGGTGGCTCAGCCTGTAATCCCATGCCTTTGGGAGACTGAGGTGAGTAGATTGCCTGAGCCCATGGGTTCGAGAACCACATGGGCAGTGAGACCTCATCTCTACAATAAATCAAAAAATCAGCCAGGCATTGTAGCTCATGCCTGTAATTCTGGCTACTCAGAAGGCTGAGGCGGAAGGATTGCCGGAACCCAGCAGGCGACGCTGCAGTGGCCTGGAGCGGCCACTGCACTCCAGTCTGGGCGACCGAGTGAGATTCCAACTCAAAAAAAAAAAGCTGATACAATTTAGCAAAGAGTGTTCATGCATGCCTGTAGTTTCAGATTCTTGGGAGGCTGAGAAGGAAGAATCTGTTGAACTCAGGAGGTCAAGATGGTGATAAGCTCTGTGGAGATACTTCACACCTGCCTGGGTTACGGAGGGATACTCAGACTCATAAAATACATGTAATTTGCCGGGCTCGATGGCTCAGCCTGTAATCATACATTTTGGGAGACTGAGGTGAGTGGATTGCCTGAGCCCGCGGGTTTGAGACCCGTTTGGGCAACCAGGCGAGACCTCATCTCTACGATAAAGCAAAAGTCAGCCAGGCATGGTCAGGCGCCTCTATAGTTCCAGATACTTGCATGAGCTGCCAAGCTCAACCCACCTTTTGAGCTACATGCTGTGCCATGCTCCCCCTGGCTCAGCACATCCGCTGGCCCAACACCAGTTTTTTTTTTTGAGTTGGAGTCTCACTCTATCACCCAGACTGGAATGCAGCGGCCCCTCCCGGCCATTGCAGCCTCAACCTGCTGGGCTCCAGTGATCCTTCCACCTTAACCTTCCAAGTAGCTGGAACTACAGGTGCACGCTACCATGCCTGGCTAATTTTTTTGATTGTAGACATGAGGTCTCGCCAAGTTGCCAGGGTGGGTCTCGAACCTGTGGGCTCAGGCAATCCACTCACCTCAGCCTCCCAAAGCACAGGATTACAGGCTTAGCCACCGAGCTCAGCTCACATAATGTATTAATCAAAAATTTTGTGGCCACCTCCTGTGTTATGTGAACTGCAGATATGTGCTACCACACCTGTCTAATTTTTTATTGCTGAAATTAGGTCTCGCCAAGTTGCCCAGGTGGGTCTCGAACCCACGGCCTCAGGCAATCCACTCACCTCAGCCTCCCAAAGCATGGGATTACAGGCTGAGCCACTGAACCCTGTTTTTTCTATTATTTTTATTTTAAAATGTAGGGTGTGGCTGAGCTCAGTGGTTCAGCCTGTAATCCCAGAAGTTTAGGAGGCCGAGGGGAGTGGATTGCCTGAGCCCGTGGGTTCGAGACCCACCTGGGCAACTTGGTGAGACCTCATCTCTACAACAAATCAAAAATTAGCCAGGCATGGTAGCACACACCTGTAGTTGTGGCTACTTGGAAAGCTGAGACACAGGATCACTGGAGCACAGCAGGGCGAGGTTGTGGTATCCGGAAGTGTGCCATTCCACTCCACTCTGGAAAACAGAGAGAGACTCCAACTCAAAAAAATAAAGTAAAGGGTAGGGTACAATTCAGGGTTAGGTCATAAGCGATCATTGTACATGCAAAGCTTGCAAATCCTTATTGATGTTATATCCCCCTCCATGGCAGTGTCCCACTTCTGCCAATCACTTTCTTATAGTATCCTGATAATTGTTCAGGGTCCACTTATGAGTGAGTACATGTAGTACTCAAATCTTTGTTTATGTGATAAAACCCTTGAGTGTGTGTGTGTGTGTATTCTCACTCTGTCACATAATGTATTTTTTTTTTTTTTGAGTTGGAGTCTCACTCTGTCACCCAGACTGGAGTGCAGTGGTTGCTCCAGTCCACTGCAGCCTCGCCTGCTGGGTTCCAGTGATCCTTCCGCTTCAGCCTTCCAAGTAGCTGGAACTACAGGCGCACCCTACAACACCCGGCTGATTTTTGATATATTGTAAAGATGAGGTCTTGCCAAGTTGCCCAGGTGGGTCTTGAACCCGCGGGCTCAGGCAATCCACTCACCTCAGCCTCCCAAAGTGCGGGATTACAGACTGAGCCACTGAGCTCGGCTCACATAATGTATTAATCAAAAATTTTGTGGCCACCTCCTGTGTTATATGAACTACAGACATGTGCTTCCACACCTGGCTAATTTTTTATTTATTGTAGAGATGAGGTCTCACCAAATTGCCTAGGCTTGCCTCGAACCCGCAGGTTCACGCAGTCCTCTTGCCTTGGTCTCCCAAAGTGCTGGAATTGCAGCTTGGGTTACCGAGCCTGGTTTTTATTTTTTTCAGTAGGATCTCACTGCTTCCCCTGGCTGTAGAGCAATGGCACACTCATGACCACCGCCCCCTCAACCTACCTGTGAATCTTCCATTTCCGCCTTCCAAGTAGCTGGAACTACAAGTGTGCACCACCATGCCTCACCAATTTTTTTATTTATTGGAGAGATGAGGGCTCACCAAGTTGCTGCAGTTGTTTTGGAAACTATGTGCTCAGGAAATCCTGTCATCTCCTCCTCCCAAAGTGCTGGGATCATGGGCGTGAGCCACCACACTTGTCCTGAAAGATTCTTAGTGATTACTGTTATAGGGTTGTCCTAGTCTTACATATTATGAGGTTTTCCTTTTGATTTGCCAAAAAGTTGGAACAGTCGCCAAATTGGTCTACAGTAAAATGTTTGAATGCTTCCTAAAAGAAGCCTTTGGGAAATTTATCTATGTCTTACCTGTGTTAGCTATCCTGCCATATTTTGACATTTCATGGTTACATTCACTGTTGTTTTAGTTGAAGATTTGTCTTCCTCCAAGATAAAAATTTATAGGAAATACATTTAAGTTGATTAGGTGAGTAGTTTCTTTGTATTTTCCACATTTTGCTGGTATTGAGGGGAAAAGACAGAAATGATTCCTGTCCTCTGTGAAAGTGTAAACTTTGGTGAGGTGGACCATTGTCATGGGAATAATGCAAGTTTGCAAAAAAGGAGAAAGTAGAAAGAACTAAATTTTAATAACCACCTGTCACACATTGGAAAGGGTGCAGACAGAGACAAGTGAGGTGTGGAAGGGTCAAGAATTGGGATTTTTAAAGGTCTTTGGGAAAGGGGGTTTAAGCCCACAGGACTGTCCAGGGCTATGGGTCTTTGATGTAGACTGTAGCCACATGAGTTTTATATTTTGCTGGTTCCAGACATTATCATCTCATGCACTCAGGTGATGGGCTATGTGGGAGGAGTCAAGGGAAAGGGGCTTTTCAACAAGAGACTTGTGAGATGCTTGAAATCCACAAACTTCTTGACCAAAAAGTGGTCTTATTATAATTTCTATGGCTTCAGCCAGCCAAGAGGTGATCTTTGATTCCCCCTTGACAAAGAACCTGAAAGTTTCCTAGAGATTAGTATGTAAACCTTGAGTTGAAAGGTTGGGTTTCTCTGGTTTTGCATCTGATGGAGATTTATTGAGGGGAATGAGGTAGGCTGCTTCTTGACCTGCAGAAAAATGTAATCTTAAAATGTCTTAATGTCTCCTAAAACCTGCCTATTGGAAATTAACTATGTCTAACCTATGCTTGCTTCAAAGCATGTCAATCTAAGGAAAAATGGCAATGCTGAGGCAAAATGTGAACTAAGTTTATTCTAAGTTTCTTGGAGTCCCTGCTTTCATTCTGGATTAAGTTTCACTTGAGAAAGGAATTAAAAAAATCCCAAATTATAAAATATCTCACCTAGTGAGAAGGTGTAAGAATGCACAGGAAGCCTCTCAGGTACACAGGAGAGCAAGTTCAGTGTCTCCTGAGAGTGTAGTCACCAGGCAATTCAGTTAGCAGGACTGTGAAAGAAGCCATCCCAAGTCATAGGATGGCCTGACTTGACACTTGATTCAGGCTTGTCTCTGTGTCAGTGACTCTCCTATCTGGGTTTATACCCTTTAACTAAAAATGAATCCACTTATTTTACCTCCAGTTATTCACCATAAAATGTATTTTATCAATACAGGCTGAAAGATTTTTTAAAAATTTTCAGGCATGATAGACATAGATGTCTGGAAAAAAATAAATATGTGGGGTGCAGTGGCCCGTGCATATAATCCCAGCACTTTGGGAGGCCAAGGTGAGAGGATGGAGCCTACGGGTCTGAAACTGGCACGGGCCACTTGGTAAGACCTCATTTCTTCAATAAATCAAGAAAATTAGGCAGGATCCAGCTGACAACTAGAATTACACAGCAAGATAATTTGTAACAGAAATATTCTCTGATACATTAATTCTGAGAAAAAAGAATGAAATGAAATCCACTCTGCCAGCGTACACATGACTTTTGTGAATGATACAGCATAAATTTGGGCATCAACACAGGCATATATAATTTTGAGTGCTATATTTACATAACACAGAATAAATTGCATATACTGCTCCGGGGAAAAATTCACAGTAGGTTGGAAAGTCCTCATCAAGTTTTAATGTGTACAAAATGAACTGAATATCTTCTTAAAATGCAAATTCTGATTCAGGAGATTTGGAATTTGCCTGAGCTTAAGCACTTTTTTTTTTTCTAGTTGGGGGGGTCTCATTTCTTCCCATGCTGGGGTGCAGTGGCATATTCACAGCTCACTGCAGCCTCGATCTCCTTGCCTGAAGGATGCTGAAACAAATTGGTATCAGGTGCCAAAGCACACAGGTGCAATACAACATCCATGCTGAGACTTATAGGCCCCAAAATAGTATATTTTAATATCAATCTAATAATAAAGAAACATGTCTTAGGCAGAATCCATGTACAGGTATCTCCCATGGTGTGTAATCTCAACTGTATTTATATTGTTTGTTTTTAGCATCCTAAAGAGCAACTCTCTTCTAATAATTCTTTATTCAGTTATTTTTGTGTTGTTCTGGGCAGTAACTGCCATCCTGTTTCTCCGTGGAGCTGATGGAGCATCATGAGGAATCGTTTTTATTTCATTTTATATTTTAATTTTTATTTATTTATTTTTTTAAGTTGTAGACTCACTCTGTCACTCAGACTGGAGTGCAGTCACCACTCCCGGCCACTGCAGCCTTGACCCACTGGGCTCCGGTGATCCTTCCACCTCAGCCTTCCAAGTAGCTGGAACTACAGGTATGTGCTGCCATGACCAGGTAATTTTTGGATTTATTGTAGAGATGAGGTCTCGCCAAGTTGCCCAGGCTGGTCTCGAATTTGCAGCCTCAGGAAATCCACTTACCTTGGTCTCCCAAAGCACTGGAATTACAGGCTGAGACACTGAGCCCAGCCAATTTTTTTTTTTTTTGAGTTAGAGTCTCAATCCTTTGCCCAGGTTGGAGTGAGTGACGTGCTCACAGTCAGCCCAGCAATGACCTGCTGGGTTCAGGCAATTCTTCTGCTTCAGCTTTCTAAGTAACCATAACTACAGGCTGAACTACACTTGGCCATTTTTTTTTTGAGTTGGAGTCTCACTCTGTCACCCAGATTGGAGGGCAGTGGCATGCTCCCAGCCACTGCAGCTTCGACCTTATGGGCTCTGGTGATACTTCCACCTCAATCTTCCAAGCAGCTGGAACTACAGGGGCACACTACCATGCCTGGCTAATTTTTTATTTATTGTAAAGACCAGGTCTCACCAATTTGCCTGGGCAGGTCTCGAACCTGCAGACTCAAGCAGTCCACTCACCTCAGCCTCCCAAAGCACTGGGATTAGAGGCTGAGCCACCGAGCCTGGCCACTTGGCCAGTTTTTAATATATTGTAGAGAAGAGGTGTTGCCAAATTCCCTAGGCTGGTCTCAAACCTGTGGGCTCAGGCAGTCCTCTCTCCTTCACCTCTCAAAATGCTCAGGTTACAACTTGAACCACCCAGCCTGGCCCTCTGTGATTTATTTTCAGGTGAGATGATCTGGACAAGTCACACCTACATGCTGAAAATATGCCTTTATTTATTTTAAAACTAAATTGCACATATTTTTTGTTAGAGTCTCACTCTGTCATCCAGGCAGAAGTGAAGTGGCACCATCATTACTCACCACAGCCTTGAACTCCTGAGTTCAGGTAATCCTTCCATCTCAACCTCCAAAGTAGATGGAACTACAGGCCTTTGCTAATACTTCTGGCTAATTTTTCTTTAATTATTCTTTAGTGACATGAATATGCTATGTTGTAGAGGTTGGTCTCAAACTCCTGACCTCAAGCAAGCCTCTCAGCTCAGCCTCCCTAAGTGATAGGATTCCTGGCATAATCTATGAAGTGCAGCCAGTATATGCCTTTTGCATAAGCACAATCCTTTCTTTGCTACCACCACACTCATAGGCAGGAGGGTTCAGAAAGGGCAACAAAGTTTACCTTTCTCTGTCTTTTGTCACAGGAGACAGATTCAAAAACCATGAGCTCCCACATGGAGTGCAAAGTGTGAGTTAATTTTTTCCTTGCCACAAGTGCCCTCCCTTGCCAGAAAGACTGGCAATTTCTGCTATAGTAATGAATACATGACCCCACTTGGCTTACCTGCCTGACTACATGCAAGCAGAGCAGGAGAGGTGATCTTCCTTCTGAATTCAACTTTTCACAAACATATCTGGCAACCCTCAGCTTGACAATGTCACTATGTTAGGATCACATGGGGGATAGCTGGGTGCCAATGACTCACATCTGTAATTCCAGTAGTTTGGGAGATGAGAGTATTGCCTGAGCCCAGGGGTTCCAGACCAGCCTGACCAACTTGGCATGACTTCATTTCAGCAATAAATCAAGCAATTAGCTGGGCATGATGGCACATGCCTGAAGTTTGATGTGGAAGTATTACCTGTGGCCAGCAGTTCTAGGCTGCAGTGGCCATGAGTTTCCCACTGCAGTCCATCCTGGGCACAACAGAAATAACAACAGACAAAGAAAACCAAATGGTTATTTTTAACAATGACAAACCAACAGATATAATAATGAAACAGCAACAATTCTGTCTGTGAATGCCCTCTTAAGCAGTAACATCAGAACTCAGCAAAAAGTCAGGTACTATGGACAACTCCCTTCTTTGTACTGACTACATGATGCTGATTCAACACTATTTAACCTTATACAACAGTTGGAAGTTTCTGGGGGGTAGGGACATTGACCACTTTATCTGTTTTATCTAGTGGCTTTATAATATGGCGCTAAACCTGTTATCTACCAGTGTGTTTCTCCAGACCTACTCCTCATTATTTACCCAAGTAACAGGAAACTGTAACCAATTCATATGGCTAAATTCATTCTTGGTCCATGGAGAGTTATATTCTTATTACTAAACTCAGCATTAAAAAATAATTTATTGAAAGTATTTTCGGCTAGGCTAGGGAGGCCCTGGAGAGTGCATCATCTGAGCCCACATGTCCAGGCACCTTGGCGAGACCTCCTCACTACAATTAAAAAAAAAAAAAAATAGCTGGGTGTGGTAGCAGCGTGCCTGTAGTTCTAGCTACTTGAATGACTGAGGCGGAAGGATCCCCGGATTCTGGGTTGGTCGTTTGTGTGCCACTGCACTCCTGCCTGGGTGACAGAGTGAGATTGACCAAAAAAAAAAAGCCGGGCTCGGTGGCTCAGCCTGTAATCCCACGCCTTTGGGAGGCTGCAGTGAGTGGATTGACTGAGCCCGCGGGTTCGAGACCCACCTGAGCAGTGAGACCTCATCTCTACAATAAATAAAAAAAGCAGCCAGGCGTGGTAGTGCACCCCTGTAGTTCCGGCTACTTGGAAGGCTGAGGTGGAAGGATCGCCGGAGCCCAGCAGGTCGAGGCTGCGGTGGCCGGGAATGGCCACTGCACTCCAGTGTGGGTGACAGAGTGAGACTCCAACTCAAAAAAAAAACCAAATGTAATGGATGCTTTCATACACGTGTGAAACTCAACAATTAATCTATCACACTTTCTGGTGGAAATATATTGATCTCCACAGTTAAGAGAGAAATGTTTTCCTCATGTTGTTATGTAATGTTGGGGTGGAGAAAGGAGGGATGGGGAACATTACCCCAGACCCTCCCTCCGTTGGCTCCGCCAGCCAGTCAGATCCTCCCCACCACTCTTGTGTCCTGAACTCATGTGTCCTGAACATGTGGAAAGAAGGGCTGTTGACAGAGGCCTCAGCTGGTGAGGTCAGATGGGACAAGTCCCCAGGGTCCCAGCCTAGCCTCACCCACACCAAGGGCACCAGGCACAGCTGCCGATGGGGAGGTGTTCACTATCAGCTGAGATGAGGCTGGTCCCTCCACAGCCGGGTCATCCAAGTCCTTCCACTTCCCCCCTCGTGATACCCCGGCATACTTACCTTCTCCCGACTTCCGGATGTCCCAGCAACCTCACCAAGGGCTTCCACATCCTGCAGATCACAGGGCAACAGGTTGAAGCGAAGACACCCGTGGGTGCCAAGGTACAAGACACTGCAGAAAGGACAACCCAACTCTGCATAGGCGCAGGAGACGAAGGCCCAAAAACTGCCCTCAATTCCAGCTCCCGTCTGATTCACCAGTTCAGACCTCACAGTCCATTGATTGGAAAAGCCTTTAAGTCCCGCCCTTCTGGTCTTGACTGACAGGAGGTACAAAACGATAAGGACTCCATAGGCAAAAATGCCTTTGGATTTCTCATTGCCCTGGAGTCTGGGCAGAAGGGTGGGGGGAGGAGGCTTGTGGGTCCCTTTGGGGCATGATGGGAGTTTTTGGCGCTCCTGGTTGGTGGGTCGCTGGACTGTAGGTCTTCATCGCCTTTCCTGGGACATGCTGGAATTGTAGTCCTGCAGTTCTGCAACCCACCAACTGGGAGCCATGGAGACATCAGTGTTCCCAGCAATTCCTGTAAGGGGCCCCCTCACAAATTCCTACCACATTCCTTAGCTGGGAGAAATATCAACATTTTCTTGTCTCGTGAAGCCCACATCTGAATGCATGTCTTGTCACTGAAGACCAGATGGCCTGGAGTTTTATCCAATCAACTGATGCTGGGGTTTGAAATGGCGAATCAGACAGGAGCTGAAAGTGGGGGCAGCTTCTGGGCTCTTACAGGGCCTTAGTTTCTTTCATCAACCTCGCGTGTTTAGCCTGTGTTGCCCTGTGACATGCAGGTCCTGGGAGATTCGTAGGACGGACACTGAGACCCTCAGAAGGTGGGAGGTGGTGAGTGTGCCGGGAGGTTTCCCGAGAGGGGGAGTGTGGATGGACTCAGATGACCTGGCTTTTTAAGGACTGTCCCCTCCGTCAGCTCTGAGACTGGACGCTTCCCCACCGGTGACTTAACCCGGTCCCCTAGGTGTAGGTGGGCCTGGGCCGTGACCCTGTAGTCTTGACCTTCAATGACATCGCCTGCTGAGCACTCTCTGTGCAGCTTACCATCTTGAAGTGTGCCGAACCCGCGAGGGTTGTGGAAAGGATCCGACCTGCATGGGGGGCTGGTGGGGGGAAGGGGAGGTTATGATCCTGGCCCACTCCCTCTCTCCTCCCCAGAGTTAAATGGTGGCTCCATCACAACGTTAAGGAGGCCTCTTGGCCAACAGTGGTTCTTGAGTCCAGAAACACCAGCCAGGACTCGTGTGGGGATCCCGGAGGGCCTGGAAGGAAAGGATTTGAGAAGGTCAAGGGGAAGCCAGGATGGGCAAGTGCTGTTGGGTGACAGTCCTGCAGTGGCCTTACCTGAATTATCTAGGTGGAAATCTCCAGGGTCTATCACTAGTATCATTGGACATTTGTGTCACCAGGTCCAAATCCGGTTCTGTTGACATAAGGAGTTGGAGCAGCGGTTGTGACTTTATTTAGTAGGGACACTAAAACCAAGGAAATGAGGGGTGGCATTCTAAAGCCCCCTCCAGGGTTGTGTGTGCTTTTTCAAAATTTTTATCCAGGCTGTAGGACCAAGAGCGGCTAAGATCAAGAGGTAGATTAGACTTGCAGACATCTGGGAGATGAGAGGAGTCCTGGAAATTGGTGAATTATCTTTGTCCTTGGTTCACAGCCTTCTTGTTCCTTTATTAAACAAAACAGAGTTAGTACACTACTCCCACTTTCCCAGAGTTAGTCTGAACAGCTGCATACTGGTGCCAACCTTGTCAGCATTCAAAATTATTTTAGCTACATGGAAACACATAAAGAGACCAGAGATCCCCCCCCACACACACACCTTAGTTTAAAATGGAGTTATGTCAAACTTTTGTGAGTTGACTATCCCATTTTGGATTGATACGGTCTAAGTTTTAGATTATTTAAATTGGTAACTTAAAAAATTTATTTTTTGGCGACTGGTTTCTGTGCACTTGTAGACACATCACTGTTCTTGAGGGGCAAAGATAAAATTGATATCTCTCCTCTGGAATATTTTGCATTTGTAAAGAAGGAAAACTATTCTAAAGTACAAAGTAGACCCACCTCAGAGAGATGGTGGAAGAATCAAATGAAAGAGAACCTCAGGCAAACAGGAGAGCAAGCGTGGGGCTCCCAAGAGGGTGGTAAGACTGACAAAAAATAAATACATTCCATTTAATTTTGAAATAAGTAAAGGCATATTTTCAAAATGTAGGTGTAACAATGAGATAATCTCACCTGAGAAGAAATCCCAGAGAAGTAGGACGAAAAAGAAAAAAATGGCTGTTTCTCAGGTAAAAAAATATGTCCTAGATCAGAAGGAATATCATGTGTGTAAAACTCGCAAACCAAGCTGCTGTCCATGTGTTGGTCCTGCCTAATGAGTTTGTTTCAACTATTTTTGTTCTTTCTGTGATATTCAATGGGTCTGTCAGACACTGCTCCTACATAGCCTCTTCTGTTCTCTTCAACCAAACTGCTTAGTTGTCATAAATTATTCTCCTCATGAATGTATGACCTGCATTACTCAAAATGTTCCCTTGTTACTGGGGGTCATTGGAAGGCTTTGTAACCAAGAATCACATTGGAAGTTGGATAGATCCTCAGATCCTAATGAAGGATAGAAACATGTATGTATATATATATTAAATGTAGTCTTCCTCTGTTGTCCAGAATGAAATGCACTGGCACACTCATGGGCACCAGAGCTCAGTTATTTTTTTAATTTATTGTAGAGACGAGGTCTTGCCAAGTTTCCTGAACACCCAAGAGTTCAGGAAATTCTTTTGCCACAGCCTCCCATCATGCTGGGATTATAGGCATGAGCCTCTGCTCCTAGCCAGAACATGTACTGTTAAGGTTCTTTGTAGATGCTCCATCAGCTCCATGCAGAACACAGTTAATAAAATGTATATTTAAACAGAATGGCAGTTACTGCTCAAAATCACTCTGGAAAGTCTGAATAAAGAATAATTAGAAGAGATTTACTCTCTAGGATGCCAAAAACTAAAAATACAAATATGATTTCAGAGATTACATGCCATGGAAAATACCTGTAGGCTGATTTCTTTGTAACACGAACTTGCTTGTTATTAAGTTGAGATTATAAATTACTATAATTTATATAATTATATGGATGGGTGTGGTGACTCAGCCTGTAATCCGAACACTTTGGGAGGCTGAGGCAACAGACTTGCCTGAACCTGTGTTCTGAGAACAGTTTGGGCATTTGGTGAGACCTTGTCTCTGCAGTAAATTACAAAAACCAGCCAGGCATGATTGCAAGTGTGTGTAGTTCTAGATACTTGGAAGGCTGAGGCAAAAGGATTGCCTAAGTCCAGCAGGTTGAGGCTGCATTGACCATGAGCATACCACTGCACTTCAGCCTGGGTGAGAAGAGTGAGAATCCAACTCCAAAAATAGTAATAAATTACTATAACTTTTGGCTAAAAGATCTCAGCATGGATGTTGTGGTCCACCTGTGTGTCTTGATATCTGATACCAATTTGTCCCAAATACTTGGGATGCTATGGAGGATGCATTCATTTAGTCTGGGAGATCGATACTGCAAAAAAGTGTGATTATGCCAGGACACCCTAGCCTGGTTCAGAATGAGGCACACCTAGCCAGGCGTACTAGCACACACTCGTAGTTCCAGCTTCTTGGAAGACTGAGGTGGAAGGATCGCCAGATTCCAGCAGATTGAGGCTGTGGTGACTGGTAGCAGCCACTGCACTGCAGTCTGGGTGACAGAGTGGGACTCCAACTCAAAAAAGAAAAAAAAAAAGAATGAGACACACCAAGTGAACAAAACGCAGAACCCAAGGCTTAATCCATGTATTCTGAATCAGAATTTGCATTTTAACAAGATATTCAATTCATTGCTGTACAAATTAAAACTTGACGAGGATCTTTGGACTTACTAGAAGCAGTATATGTAAAACGTATTCTATGTGATATAAGCAGTAATTTAAAATGTACATGCCTGTGTTGGTGTCCATTTTATGCTGTTTCACTCACTAAAATAGAGAGTCTACACTTGTTGAGGGGATTTTATTTCATCCTTTTTCCCCACACTTGATGTATTAGAGGATATTTCTGTGTTATAATTATTTTTTGTTGTATAATAATAGTTGTCTTGTCTGCCGGACCCTGTTCTTTTCACTCTTGCTTTACCTAGAGGCCATGGTGACTTGGTAAATATGTGTTTTTGTTGTTTTCAGGGGTTGTTGTCATTCAAGGATGTGGCCATAGAATTCTCTCCAGAGGAGTGGGCATGCCTAAACTCCCCTCAGCGAATATTGTACAGGACTGTGATGTTAGAGAACCATAGAAACCTGGTTTTTCTAGGTGAGGAAACTTTCAAAACACAATCCCTATTTCATACTAAGGATTTTAAGTCCTTCCTTTGTAGAATGTTTTCTGGGAATTTCTGCTTTGCATGAATGAGTTTCAGATTCCTACAATCAGTGGAAAGTTGGTAATATGTTAACATAGAAAATAATAAATTAATAATGTTTCATTTTGACATGAAGCCTTCTCTATTTTAAATTGACCATTATCCTTCTTTTGCTATATTATTGGTAAGTTCAGAAATTTAATGGCATAGATATCATTGCCCACATCTCATTCCAATTGCTGCCATAAGTTATTGACTCACTAGTAGTGATCTAAGAACTCACAAATTTAAGGCCAGTCATGGTGGCTCAGCCTTGTAGTGCCAGCACTTTAGGAGGCTGAGTTGAGAGGATTGCCAGAGCCCATGGGTTCAAGAATAGCCTGGGCAACTTGGCAAGACTCCATCTCTACACTACATCAAAAAGTTATCTGTGAGTGGTAATGCACACCTGTAGTTCTGGTTACTTGGTAGGCTCAGGGAAAAGAATTACCTGAGCCCAATGGGGGGAGCACTGGGGTGGCTAGGAGCTTTTCACTGCACTCCAGCCTGGGTGACAGAGTAAGACTCCAACTTAGAATAAAAAGAAACCCATAAATTGAAAATTCTATCTAAATGTTCAAAAGATTTCATTGGGAAACCATATTTTGGGGTTAATTATCTAGAGTCTTGTATAATGTGTCCTCTAAAGCCTGGCTCAGGGGCTCAGCCTCTAATCCCATGTGTTTGGGAGGCTGAGGTGAGTGGATTGCCTGAGCCTACAGGTTCGAGACCCGCTTGGGCAGGCGAGACCTCATCTATACAATAAATCAAAAAATTAGCGAGGCGTGGTAGCACGCGCCTCTAGTTCCAGCTTCTCAGGAGCCTGAGGCAGAAGGATTGCTGGAGCCCAGCAGGTCGAGGCTGCGGTGGCCGGGAGCAGCTACTGCACTCCAGTCTGGGCGACAGAGTGAGATTCCAACTAAAAAAAAATTAAAAATAAAATAAAATAATGTGTCCTCTACTGATCAAATACTAGGTTTGTAATCTAAGAACCCCAACAAGCGTCATGTTACTTTTTTCGATTTAAACAGGACTTGCTGTCTCTAAACCAGATCTTATTGCATTTCTGGAACAAAGGAAAGAGCCCTGGGATGTGAAGAGCCATGACACATTAGCCAAACTTCCAGGTAAGTGAGAGTGAATGAAACAGGTCTGCTCCAATGAAAATGGTTTCTTAAAAACCTGGGATTCACCGGGCTCGGTGGCTCAGCCTGTAATCCTGTGCCTTTGGGAGGCTGAGGTGAGTGGATTGCCTGAGCTCATGGGTTCTAGACCCGCCAGGGTAGTGAGACCTCATCTTTACAATAAATCAAAAAATCAGCCGGGCATGGTAGCGCGTGCCTGTAATTCCGGCTACTCGGAAGGCTGAGGTGGAAGGATCACCAGAGCCCAGCAGGTCAAGGCTGCGGTGGCCAGGGGCAGTCATTTCACTCCAGTATGGGCAACAGAGTGAGACTCCAACTCAAAAAACCCCCCAAAAAACCTGGGATTCTTTCTCTTGCTGTCACAAAGGGACATCTTCTATTCCATGTTCTGAAATTCTCCAAAAACTCTGCTTCTTCAATGATCTTTCAAGTTTACAGAGGAAATCAAAATCCACTTAATGGTTTGTTAGAAACTGCATGATCTGATTACCTTTCTGATGCTTTGGAGACGTGCAAGTGTTTGTTTCTTTATTTGGAAATCCATGTCAAACTTTTTTTACTGTTTTCTTTTTGCATCGTGGTTGGAAGTATGTGAGCAGTGATTTTGTTATCTGTTCGAGATTTTTTTTTTTTTTTTGAGTTGGAGTCTCACTCTGTTGCCCAGACTGGAGTGCAGTGGCCACTCCCGGCCACCGCAGCCTCAACATGCTGGGCTCCGGTGATCCTTCCGCCTCAGCCTTCTGAGTAGTCAGAATTACAGGCATGTGCTACCATGCCCGGCTGATTTTTTTGATTTATTGTAGAGATGAGGTCTCACTGCCCTGGTGGGTCTCGAACCCGTGGGCTCAGGCATTCCACTCACCTTAGCCTCCCAAAGGTGCGGGATTACAGGCTGAGCCACTGAGCCCCGCTTGTTTGAGACATTTTAACAACACTCTGGGCACATGTTACATGTTTTCTAATTTATGATTTTCTATACTAGGGAGATTTCCAATGATTTTATTTAAATTCATACTCAATAGTCCTACCCAAATACAAATTATCTCTCTTAATAGATGAAATCCTGATATTTTACTTAAATTTTACTTTATAGTATAGTGTGAGACTGGTAGTTTTTCTTTATATCCAAATATTTAAGTATATTATATCGTGTAGAGACTTGGTAAACATATATTGAACTCTTACATGTTACCTTGTATCTTAATAAGTCTTATTTTATAATTTTCTTTAGTATGAAGTTAGGATTAGCTTCATATATGCATATATTCAAACACATATGTATACATGTCTTTGTGTGATTAGCATCTGATTTTTTATACATAAATAAAAATGTATAACCATATGTTGTAAATAATGTAATAATTTCATATGCCTATACAGTGTGAAATGATGATTACAGTTATATTAATGAACATATCAAGCATCTTAGTTGCCATTTTTATGTTTTGTAAGGAGAACACATAATGTCTTCTATTTTAGCAGACTTTCTCAGCATATGAGACGCCATATTAATGATAAGTCACTATGGTACACACTAGTTCCCTAAGACTCAGTTATAACTCAAATTTTGTAACCATTGAAAAACGTCCATTTTCCCCCTGCAGGCCCTGGTCACCACTATATATTATCTTTCTATATGAGTGCAAAGTTTTTTTATTTCACAGGGGTGAGATCATTCAGGATTTATTTTTCCCAAGTTGGGGTCTCACTCCCGGCTGGAATGCAATGGCATGCTAATGACCACCACAGCCTCATTGCTGGGCTCAGGCAATCATTCCATATCAGCCTTTCAAGTAACTGAAACTACAAGCGTATGCTGCCACACCAAACTTTTTCTTGTATTTGTCATAGACCCGTGGTCTCACCTATGTGCCCAGACTGGTCTTCAGTGCCTGAGCTCAAACAATCCTCTCACTTCAGTCTCCCAATGTGATGGGTTTACAGACTTGAGCCACTGTACCCGTTCTCAGGTAGAATTTGTGTGTGCGTGTGTCTGGCTCATTTCAGTTAGCATAACGTCTTACAATGTCATCCATAACATTAAAATTGCAGGTTTCTTTAAAAAAATTTTTTGGCTGAATCATATGCTATTGTGCATATATGTGTGTGTGTATGTGTGTGTGTGTGTGTACATATTATTTTAATAATCCACACAGATTCCACAAATATTTGGGTTGTTTTTAAGCTTGGCCCTCTTGACAAATGCTGCAATGCCCATAGGGGCTGGAGACTTCTTTTTGATACTGATTTTATTTCTTTTGGCTATATACCCAGAAAGGGATTACTGTGTTATGTGGCAGTTAGTTTTTATTTTTAAAAGAATGTTGATAATGATTTTTATATGACTCTACCAATTTTATTTTTTTATTTTCTATTTTTTTTTATTTTTTTGAGTTGGAGTCTCACTCTGTCACCCAGACTGGAGTGCAGTGGCTGCTCCCAGCCATGGCAGCCTTGACCTGCTGGACTCCGGCTATCCTTCTGCCTCAGCCTTCTGAGTACCAGAATTACAGGCACGTGCTACCATGCCCGGCTGATTTTTTGATTTATTGTAGAGATGAAGTCTCACCAAGTTGCCCAGGCTGGTCTCAAACCCGTGGGATCAGGCAATCCACTCACCTCATCCTCCCAAAGGTGGGGGATTACAGGCTGAGCCACCAAGCCTGGCTGACGCTACCAATTTTAAACTCACCAAGAGTATACAGGATTTCTTTTTCTTCAGATACTTATCAAAAGTTCTCTCTCTTCTGGTTGATATTAGGCATTCCAACAGCTGTGAGACAATATATCATCATTGTGTTTCTTTGAAATTGCCTCTATTGGTGTTGGTCAGTGCCAATTCATATACCTGTTGGCAATTTGTCCTCATTGGAAAATGACAATATAATTTGGGGTTCTTTTTTATTCAAGTGATTATCATTTTCTTTCTTTAACATCTCATCAAGTATATGGTTTGCAGAATTTTTTCTTGCCCTGTAAGCCTTCTTTCTTTTCCCTTTACTCTGCAGAAGTTTTTCAGTTTGATGTCTCCAACTTGTTTATATACATTTTTTATCATAAAAAAATTATTACTAAGACCAATTTCAATATCAAGGATGTTTTCCAAATCCTTTTTATGTTTTTTTGTTTTCCAAATCCTTTTTATGGTTTATGTTTTATAAGCATGTTCTCTGTCACCCGGGCAGTAGTGTGGTGGTTCAAGTATGGGTTTCTACCTTTCATGTGAAAATTTCTCAAACATTTTTGTAATTTGCAGCTCCACAAATTATTGTTCTGTCCTTAATTGAGTCATTTATTCTGATTTTTTCTATGCTTTGGCATACTTTGAATTGGGGTATTTGAAATTCAAAGATATAGATGTCATAATGTTTATGATGTTGATTTGTCTAGATTAATGTAACACCAATCATTAAGTTAGAGATTCTAGGAGACTAATACCTGTTCTTAGGATGCGTCTTCTCTGTAAGTTGGGACAGAAACCAGTCTTTGCATAAACCCTCAAAGGACAGAAATGTGGACTCATACTCCACTCTTCTGTTTATTCCATGAGGAAGAATTCAAGAGTTAGAACATCCCATCTGATTGCATCATGCTGCAATGTAAAGGAAGAGAAATTATGGTGGCAAAATTACTAAACTTTCTCTTCCATGTACCTCATTTTGCCATGTGGATTCTGCAAAGTCTTAACTTTTTTGAGTTCTCACACAGGCAATGGGATAAGTATTTTCTTAAGTACAAATATTTACAGTGGAGTGGAAACCTGTGCTTTGTACGTGCCATCATACTTATGTCCTTACCATGGTATAATATTATGTTTTCTTTTCTTTTTTTTTTTTTTTGAGTTGGAGTCTCATGTCACCCAGACTATAGTGCAGTGGCCGCTCCCAGCCACCACAGCCTTGACCTGCTGGGCTCTGGTAATCCTTCTGCCTCAGCCTTCCATGTAGCTGGAACTACAGGTGTGACCTACAATACCCGACTGAATTTTGATTGACTGTAGAGATGAGGTCTTGCCAAGTTGCCCAGGCAGGTCTTGAACCCGTGGGCTCATGCAATCCACTCAACTCAGCCTCCCAAAGGTATGGTATTACGGGCTGAGCCACCGAGCCTGGTTATGTTTTATTTTCAAAGGATATTCACCTGAGTCTAGCATGTGGAATAATTTTGTTTTTATTTTCATGAATTTCAGCTTTGAATTCTCTTTTATTTTCATGAATTTCTTGAATTTCTTGAATTCTTTTTTATATTCATGAATTTCAGCTGTGAATTCTCATTACACTGTATGCCTTTGGCCAGAGAGCATAGAAACCTCCCTTGCAAAGGTGCCAATGGGAAAATATGGTAAATATGTCCTTAAGAACTTATGCTTACAAAAATCTTGTGTAAATGTGCATGAGGGTGAAGGGCAGTTAGAATGCTCAGTTTCAAATAACACTTACAAATGTAACAAGAGTAGGAAAGACTTTCATCAACACACTAAATTTGCTATCCACCAGAGTATCCACATTTCTGAAATGGTTTCAAACATGAATATGGCAAAACCAATCCTCAAAATGTAGTCAACATCAAAAAAAAGCAGAGGAAATATTCACAATATATGTGGGAAAGTGTTTAAGAAATCATCCTATCTAAATAGACATGAAAGAATTCATAGGGGAGAGAGAGCCTTCAAAGGTGAAAAATGTGGAAAAACACTTAGCTATTACTCATGTCATTCACAACATCAGAAAATTCATTGTGGAGAGAAACTCTATAAATATGTAGAATGAGCCAGGCTCAGTGGTACAGCCTGTAATCCCAGTGCTTTGGGAGGCTGAGGTGAGTGGATTGCCTGAGCCCGCGGGTTCGAGACCTGCCTGGGCAACTTGGTGAGATCTCATCTCTACAATAAATCAAAAAATTAGCCAGGTGTGGTAGTTCCAGCTACTTGGAAGGCTGAGGCAGAAGGATCACCAGAGCCCAGCAGGCCATGGCAGTGGTGATTGGGAGTGGCCACTGTACTCCAGTATGGGTGACAGAATGAGACTCCAACTCAAAAAAATAAAATAAATAAGATAAATAAATGTGAGGAATGTGGCAAAACCTCTAACTCTCATTCACATCTTAATCAACATACAGTGATCCATACTGGAGGGAAACCCTACAAATGTGAAGAGTGTGGCAAAGCCTTTCGCAGTCGTTCACTTCTTACTCGACATACGATGATCCATACTGGAGAGAAACCCTACAAATGTGAAGAATGTGGCAAAGCCTTTCGCATTCGTTCACTTCTTACTCGACATACAATGATCCATACTGGAGAGAAACCCTACAAATGTGAAGAATGTGGCAAAGCCTTTGACATTCATTCACTCCTTACTCAACATACAATGATCCATACTGGGGAGAAACCCTACAAATGTGAAAAATGTGGCAAAGCCTTTCACTCTCGTTCATGTCTTACTCAACATACAGTGATCCATACTGGAATGAAACGCTTCAAATGTGAAGAATGTGGCAAAGCCTTTAGCTCTCGTTCACATCTTACTCAACATACTGTGATCCATACTGGAGAGAAACCCTACAAATGTGAAGAATGTGGCAAAGACTTTCACTTTGTTCAAATTTTATTCAACATACAGTGATCCATACTGGAAAGAAACCCTACAAATGTGAAGAATGTGGCAAAGCCTTTCACATTCGTTTACTCCTTACTCGACATACAATGATCCATACTGGAGAGAAACCCTTCAAATGTGAAGAATGTAACAAAACCTTTCACACTCATTCACATCTTACTCAACATAAGGTGATCCATACTGGACAGAAACCCTACAAGTGTGAAGAATGTGGCAAAACCTTTCACACTCATTCACACCTTAATCGACATAAGGTGATCCATACTGGAGAGAAACCCTACAAGTGTGAAGAATGTGGCAAAGCCTTTCAAGTGCGTTCACTCCTTACTCTACATAATATGATCCATACTGGACAGAAACCCTACAAATGTGAAGAATGTGGCAAAGCCTTTATGTCCCGTTCAGATCTTACTCGACATACAGTGATCCATACTGGAGCGAAACCCTACAAATGTGAAGAATGTGGCAAGGCCTTTCGCTCTCAAGGAGGATTTGCTGGACATAAGACCATTCATACTGGAGAGAAACCCTATAAATGTGCAGAATGTGACAAAACCTTTCAGTTTCTTTCACATCTTACCCATCACACAGTGATCCATACTAGAGTGAAATGCTACAAATGTGAGCAATGTGGCAAAGCCTTTCACTCTCGTTCACTTCTTACTCAACATGCAGTGATTCATACTGGAGAGAAACCCTACAAATGTGAAGAATGTGGCAAAGCCTTTCAGTTTCGTTCACGCCTTACTCGACATATGGTGATTCATACTGGAGAGAAACCCTACAAATGTGAAGAATGTGGCAAAGCCTGTCAAACTCTTTCACGCCTTACTCGACATATGGTGATCCATACTGGAGAGAAAGCCTACAAATGTGAAGAATGTGGCAAAGTCTTTCCAAATCGTTCACGCCTTAGTCGACATACAATGATCCATACTGGAGAGAAACCCTACAAATGTGAAGAATGTGGCAAAGCCTTTCAATCTCGTTCACACCTTACTTCACATAGGGTGATCCATACTGCAGAGAAACCCTACAAATGTGAAGAATGTGGCAAAGCCTTTCAAAGTCGTTCACACCTCAATCGACATACAATGATCCATTCTGGAGAGAAACCCTATAAATGTGAAGAATGTGGCAAAGACTTTCGCTCTCATTCAAACCTTACTCAACATACACTGATCCATAATGGACAGAATCGCTACAAATGTGCAGAATGTGGCAAAGCCTTTACATCTCGTTCATATCTTACTCGACATACAGTGATCCATACTGGAGAGAAACCCTACAAATGTGCAGAATGTGGCAAAGGCTTTGCTTACAACATGAGTCTTATTGAACATCAGCGTATCCATACTGGAGAGAAACCCTACAAATGTGCAGAATGTGGCAAAGCCTTTAAGTCTCATTCAGATCTCACTCGACATACAGTGATCCATACTGGAGAGAAACCCTACAAATGTGTAGAATGTGACAAAGGTTTTGCTCAGAACTCGACTCTTACTGTACATAAGCGTATCCATACTGGAGAGAAACCCTACAAATGTGAGGAATGTGGCAAGGCCTTTCACTTTCACTCTGGATTTTCTCGACATAAGACCATGCATACTGGGGAGAAACCCTACAAATGTGAACAATGTGGCAAAGCCTTTCAGTTTCATTCACGACTTACTCAACATATGATGATCCATACTGGAGAGAAACCCTAGAGATGTGAGGAATGTGGCAAAGCTTTTCACTCTGGAGGAGGATTTTCTGGCTATAAAGACCATCCATACCAGAGTGAAACCCTACAAATGTGCAGGATGTGGCAAATGCTTTACTCAGTACTCGAAGCTTATTGAACATCAGAATATGCATACTGGAGAGAAACCCTACAAATGTGAGGAATGTGGAAAGGCCTTTCACTCTCACTCTGGATTTTCTTGACATGAGACTATGCATACTAGGTAGAAATCCTACAAATGTGAAGAATGTGGCAAAGCCTTTCACTCTCAGTATGGATTTGCTTTACATAAGACCATCCATACTGGGGAAAAACCTACAAATGTGAAGATGTGGCAAGGGCTTTCACTCTCATGTAGGATTTGCTAGACATAAAACCATGTATACTAGGGAGAAATCATACAAATGTAAAGAATGTGGCCAGCCAGGCTTGGTGGCTCAGCCTGTAATCCCATGCCTTTGGGAGGCTGAGGTGAGTGGATTGCCTGAGCCCACAAGTTCGAGACCTGCCTGGGTAGTGAGACCTCATCTCTACAATAAAATCAAAAAATCAGCCGGACGTGGTAGTGCACGCCTGTAATTCTGGCTACTTGGAAGGCTGAAGCGGAAGGATCACCAGAGTCCAGCAGGTTGAGACTGTGGTGGCCAGGAGCGGCCACTGCACTCCAGTCTGGGTGACAGAGTGAGACTCCAACTCAAAAAAAAAAAAGGAAAAAGAATGTGGCCAAGCCTTTTGCTCCCATTCAAAGCTTGCTGGACATATCAAGATGCATATACTGAGAGGAAAACATAAGTGTGAAGAATTGGAAATGACTTTTGCTCTCACAATGGATTTGGAAGACATGAGAGGATACATACTAGCTGGGCTCGGTGGTTCAGCCTGTAATCCCACACGTTTGGGAGGCTGAGGTGAGTGGATTGCCTGAGCCCGTGGGTTCAAGACCCACCTGGGTGGCGAGACCTCATCTCTACAATAAATAAAAAAAAAAATCAGCCGGACGTGGTAGTGCATGCCTGTAATTCCGGCTACTCAGAAGGCTGAGGCAGAAGGATCGCCGGAGCCCAGCAGATCGAGGCTGCAGTGGCCGGGAGTGGCCACTGCATTCCAGTCAGGGTGACAGAGTGAGACTCCAACTCAAAAAAAAAAAAAAAATTAGCCAGGCATGGTAGTGCATGCCTGTAGTTCCAGCTCCTTGGAAGTTTGAGGCAGAAGGATCACCAGAGCCCAGCCGGTTGAGGCTGCAGTGACCAGGAGCAGCCACTGCACTGTAGTCTGGGCAACAGTGAGACTCCAACTTAAAAACAAAAGAAGATCCATACTACTGAGAAACCTTACAAATGTAAAAAGTGTGGCAAAGTTTTTCACACTCTTAAAGGATTTGCTGGACACAAGACCATCCATAGTGGAGAGAAATCCTACAAACATGATGAATGTGGCAAAGCCATTTGCTCTCAAATGATTTGCTATACATATGAGGTGCCATACTGGAGAGAAACTCTACAAATGCAAAGAATGTGGCAAGCTAGGCTTGGTGGCTCAGACTGTAATCCCAGCACTTTGGGAGGCTGAGGTGAGGGGATTGCCTGAATCCACGGGTTCAAGACCTGCCTGGGCAACTTGGCAAGACCTCATCTCTACAATAAATCAAAAAATTAGCCGGGCATGGTAGTGTGTGCCTGTAGTTCTAGCTACTTGGAAGGCTGAGGAAGAAGGATCGCCGGAGCCCAGCAGGTCGTGGCTGCTGTAGCCAGGAGCAGCCACTGCCCTCCAGTCTTGGTGACAGAGTGAGACTCAAACAAACAAAGAAAAGAGTGGTAAAGTTTTTTTTATCTCACAAAGTGTTTATTGAACAGTAGTCCATTGATACTGAGAAAAACCCTACAAATGTGAAAAATGTGACATAGCCATTCACTCTCACAACGGATTTGCTGAACATATAATTATCCATACTGGAGAGAAACTCTACAAATGTGAAAAACATAGTAAGCCCTTTGCTCTCATATACAACTAGGTGGACGCATGAGAATCCATACTGAGATGAAACTATATAAATGAGAGGAATGAGCCAGGCTCTGTGGTTCAGCCTGTAATCCCACATCTTGGGAGTCTGAGGTGAGTGAATTGCCTGAGCCCGTGGGTTCGAGACCCGCCTGGGCAACTTGGCAAGACGTCATCTCTACAATAAGTCAAAAATTAGCCGGACATGATAGCGAGTACCTGTAGTTCCAGCTACTTGGAAGGCTGAGGCGGAAGGATCACCAGAGCCCAGCAGGTCGAGGCCACTCCCGGCCACTGCACTACAATCTGGGTGACAGAGTGAGACTCCAACTCAAAAACAATAAAATAAAATAAAAAAATAAATGAGAGGAATGAGATAAAGCCTTTAGCTCTTATTCCATATTTGGTTGACATGTGAGCATCTATATTTAGGGATTCCCTATAGATGGGTAGCATGGGGTAAACCTTTTCACTGTTATTCCCAGTTTTCTCAACATCAAACAATTTATACTCTAATTTTTCAGTATCTCTAATGACTGGGAAATCATATATCCTATTATAAAGAATAGAGACATGAGAAATTCACAGACGTAAAGAGTACCATTATCTTTACTCAAACCACAGTTCTTTTGAATGTACAAATGTAAAACATGTCTAAAGACATTAACCAGTCAAAACTTTGATATTAGACTGTGCATTGTAGAGACTCTAAAAATGTAAAGAATGTGGACTGCTTTTGTTCAAAATATATGCCATTGGAAATACTAGGGTATTCAGACTGAAAACTTTACAGATGCAATTTATAGGGAAGCCTATTTACTGAAAGGTCAAGTTGAAATAAATATCAAATATTGAGTAGCATTAGAAGATGGTTTTTTTGTTTGTTTTTTAGGAAAGCATAAGTATATTCTCTGCATAATTTTGGTTTTACATGGACAGAATTTGAGAATATTTTGAAAAACAAACAATATTGATGTAACTCAACTCACATGATGCTATGTCTTCATTTGTCGAATTATGTAAAGGCATGGGGTCAGTTGTTGGTACATCAGAGCTATGAAATGTCTTTTTATAAAAGATCACCAGCACTCATCTCATGTTTTTTTAATGGAGGATGAAGAGCACTGATATATAATCTCCTTTAAAAAATCAAAGTGAAGAAGGGTTTTTTTGGCTCACATTGAGCATTATTGTAAGTTTGGAATGAAGTGATTGCTCAGGATAACATTTTTCTTTGGAAATAAATGACAAAGAATCATTGAGAGATTTACAAATCTATTGTTTTACTACTTACATGCAAATGAGAAATGAGACCAGAACATTAATATCTTGATGCATCTTCATCCTATCAATACTTACAAGCCATAAGTGTAATTTGATATAATTTAAAGAAATACTTTCATAGACATCAGAGCAAAGATAATTGCTCTCTAAAAATGTATAAGTTTATGTTTGGTAAATAATCAGATTCAGTTTTTAAAACTGAAGAAAGCTGTTCGCACATGGATCACACTATCAGAAGAACAGTAATGCTTGAATATTTGTAATCTGGTTTTGCATACAGTGAAATTTGAAGGTTTATTTAGGCTATAAAAATTTGTTTATTTTAATGAACAGAATTGTTTATAGAGTATTAACATTTGTTGTCCACACAATAAATTGATATTACCATAACTGTTAATCTATTCTATCTTACCCAAGATTGTAGGTATATGATGACCATATACTATTGAGTAACTTATGGAAGGATGTTTCTAGTGATACTTTTTTTTTTTTGAGTTGGAGTCTCACTCTATCACCTAGACTGGAGTGCAGTGGCCGCTCCTGACCACCGCAGCCTTGACCTACTGGGCTCCGGCGATCCTTCCGCCTCAGCCTTCCAAGTAGCCGGAACTATAGGCATGCACTACCACGCCCGGCTGTTTTTTTGATTTATTGTAGAGATGAGATGTCGCTGCCCAGGCAGTTCTCAAACCCACGGGCTCAGGCAATCCAAAGGTGCGGGATTATAGGCTGAGCCACCGAGCCCGGCTTGATCCTTTTTTTTATAGGTCAGATCTTCTTTCTTTTTTTATGTTATATGTCACTCTGATTATCGTAATGAAGATTATACAGGAGTATACTTGTAAGACCTAACTTTCTGAATCCTGACTATTGTAAAAACTTACACATTAGGTTGGATTTTGGTTATGATGCCCAGGCTGGAATACAGTGGAAAATCCATGGTTACTGCAGCCTCAATGTAATGGTATCAGGCCATCGTTCTCCTTTAGCCTCCTGAGTTGCTGGTGTCACAAACATTTGCCATCATGCCCAGCCAACTATTGGATTCATTTTTAAAAGAAGGTCTCACCAAGTTGCTCAGGCAGGTCTGGAAGCCCTAGACTAAGGCAGTCTGCTGTACTTTGCCTCCCAAAGTGCTGGAATTATAGGCATGAGTTACCATCCCCAGTCAGTCTCTTGTTTCCTTTCTAGTCATCTGGCACCGTGTGGGAAGCACTTGTCCCCTCAATTCATCTGCCTCTAACTCCTGTAGTATGGGTTCTGGCATATCTTCAACATTTATATCTTGATGCCCTTCCCTTTCCACTGTTTTACCATAAATAAAATGATTCTTTGTAATTTCCATGATTCACTCTGGAGAGACCAAATGCTTGTATGGAAAAATTAACATTGCATGGTGTGTGAAACAGTATCTCGCAACACTTTCATTAATCACCTGGAAGCAGGAAGTTGTCACAAAATTATTGACTGATACACTTTGTGTCATAGCTAATTTTATGCTGTTATGAGTTAATACTGCATCTTTATTTATGCATTTCCCAACTGCTGATGGTGCTATGTATACCCTGTAAGTGCTTATAAACTTATACAAGATAAAGATATAGATTTGTATATCTTTATGATGGTAAAGGTCAAAATAGACAAGAACATACTTCTACCTGATGTCCTCATGACATTTTTAAAGTATCCCATTTCTTTTAAATGATCACAAATTGTCAAAAAAGAAATTCCATTGTAGTTGTTGAAAAAACATGGACCTATGCAGGTCAAACCCATGTTCTTCATGGACTAACAGTACAGTGAGAAAAAAAGATGTGGAAATAACAAGACAGTATAATCTTGACTAACCCTATTTAGAAAACAGCCAAGCCAACATAATTATGAATATAATACAACAACATAAAATGTATGAGACAAGTATAAAATTAGATTGAATTTATAACAGTACTATTGTGTGGAAATATTCTCAAATTATATAAATTATATACTCAAAGTTATATACACAAATTATATACTCAAAGTGTCAAAGTCCAAATGAACAAATTATGGTTAAACTTCTACATAAATGGTGACGAGTTTAAAATATGAAACATTTTACAAACATTTTATGTAGTGGTTTGAGTAAAATATGTGAAAAATTTTTTTAAAAAGCTCATATCCAAAGATTTGATGATATATCAGTTTGTACAATAACCAGACATAAATTCCTAAATTTGGAATTAATGTGTGTCAAAAATAGAAAAATAAAACAGTATTAAAAGCAATATTAGTCAAACTGCGTGACACCACAAAAGAAAACACCTAAAAGCAGTGAAGGCCAAGGCATGGTGACTCAAGACTGTATTCCCAATACTTTGTGTGGCTGAAGTGGGAGAAGGTCTTGAACCCAGAGGTTTTAGAGCAGCATGGCCACTCATACCCATAAAAAATAACAAAAAATTGTTCATTGTGGTAGTGCATGTTGTCCCATGGTACTCGGGTTTCTTAGGGGAAATGCCTGAACCCATAGGTTGTGCCATAATCATACCACTAAACTCTAACCTGGGTGGCAGAGAGATGGCACTCAAAAATGTGTGTATATAAATTCTAAATAGAAATATATGAATGAATATAAATTAAAATTACAAAACAAAACTACACTAAAAGCACTAAGGGTATTTCCAAAACTTGTTTTCTTGAAAACAGTGAAACTAGTATTAACAGTGGATATAAAATATTATTAAAGGTAGAATTGGATATGGTTAAAGAATAGGAAAAAAGAAATATTTTCCAGATAAAATACCGGAGTGGTTTGATTACCAATGGCAGCCTCTAGAAAGCATATTTTAAGAAGACAAAATCATATGAAGAAATAATGGAAGTGAAAGAGTAAAGGACATAATGAAGGAGAATCAACTTGTGGACACTGAGTTACAGACACCGTGTCAATGGCAACGTCGGATTTTAAAATATTTAGATAGAAGTGTAGTTTCACCCAATTTATTTAAATATAACAGAATTCTGTGCTTCCTAAATAATAAATTGAAGAATCATCTAGTTTTTAGAACATTATCCATCACTGACTTAGTATGTGATTGGTCTTCCATTGCATATAACATTGGCTACTCTTTTGTCAGATCTCACTTGTAATTAAGGACTTACTGTGCTTAGGACACTGACTCCAAGACTCTGAACAGTCTGAAGGGCTGGGTCATCTCTGCCTAACATGGGTGAGGAAGATCTGCAAGAAGCAAGCACACTGGAAGACAAAATCTATCCACATGTGTAATCTTCAGTCTCCAGTGAGAAACAGCAAGACCACTACTTCTCTTCCACCACTGTGGATTGATTGTATAGTGCATTTACATATATGTCTTATTCTCCTTTTAAACTTTGTATTCCCTTGATTTCACAATCTTTTTAAAAAGTCACTATCACACTGCTTTACTTTCCTAGTCCTTATTATGTACAATATTATCCTATTTTTTTCAGATTTTTATCAATTTTAAATTTAAATGTTCTTTTGTGCAAAAAGTTTTCTCAAGAACAAAAATAGCTGGTATCTATGTCATTATCAGGCTCAATTGATAAACTGATTACAGGATATCAACTTTGTGATACCATTTAAACTTTCTTCCCAAAATGTATTTTTATTACTTTTATTTCTACTGTTTTTCATGTTTTAGAAATATTATATACTACTTCCTTATCCGTTAATTTTTAAATGTATAATTCTTTTCTAAATGTGTCACAATTATCATTTTAATCTGTTAACATGATCATATGACTTTCTCATTGATTCTGTTAATGTGACTAATTATATTGATGGATTCCCAAATGCTGAGTCTCCTATTCTTTCCTGACATAAAGGGAAATTGATCATGATGTAATGTTGCAAAGTGCTGACACAATGTTTCTAATAATTTTTACATTTCTAATCAAATGTGATTTTTCTACAAAGAATGGATATGAAATACTTAGTATGGAATAGAAATTGTTGACATTGTCCTCATACTGGAAAACCAGGTTTTGTATTCTCTTCTATTTCTTTTTCTTTTTTTCTATTATTTTTATTTTAAAATGTAGGGAACAGTTTAGGGTACATGTAAAGTTTGGGTACCTTTGTTGATATTATGTCCTTCCACTCCCATGGCTGTGTCGCAATACTGTTAGTCACTTTCTTATAGTATTCTGAATAATGTTCAAGGTCAAATTATGAGCGAGTACACATAGTACTCAGATCTTTGTTATGTGATACATCACTGAGAATTTATCCTTTTTTTCACCCAAGTGTGAGTATACAGTACTCTTGTGGTCACCGAAGCCTCAACCTGCTGGGCTCAGGTGATCCTTCCACCTCAGCCTAGCAGGTAGCGAGAACTACAGGCACATGTCACCAAGCCTGGCTAATTTTATTTTTTTAATTCATTGTAGAGAGTTCTTGTAAACTTGCCTAGGGTGGTTTACCCCTGGCCTCAGTCAGTCTTCACATTTCCACCTGCCAAAGTGTTGGTATTATAAGCAAGACCCACCATGCCTGACTCCCTCACTTATATTATAGACTCAAAATCCATCCAAGGTCCTGAGAAGTGAATAGTCCTGTTTTCTTGGTTTTCTTTTTTATTATTCAGAGTATCCCTCTGTCATCCAGGCTGGGGTGCAGTGGCACTTTAATTATCACCACAGTCCTGACCTGCTGGTTTCAGGTGATTCTTCCACCTGAGACTTCCAAGTAGTAAGAACTACAGGCATGTACAACTACCTCAGGCTAATTTTGGTTTTGTTAGAGAGATGAGTTCTTACCAAGTTACCCAGGCTGATTTCGAATTTGTGGGCTCCCAAAGAGCTGGGATTATAGGCATGAGCCACTGCATCCAGCTATGTGGGCCATTTTTACCAACTCTAGTAAGTATTACTTGCTCCATAAGTTTTCTTTTATCAGCACATGCACTTAATATTGAGTGCATTTGTAGAAAATAATCTGAGAGACTGGGCTCAGTGTCTCAGCCTGTATTCCAGCATTTTGGGAGCCCAAGGTGAGTGGATTGCCTGAGCTCGTGGGTTTGAGAACAGCCCAGGCAATTTGGCGAGACCTCAAAAAATTAGCCACCTGTGTTAGTACATCTCTAGTTCCAGCAACTTGGAAGGCTGAGTTGGAAGGATCGCCTGAGCCCAGCAGGTCAAAAGCTGGTGACCTGAGAGTGCCACTGCACTCCAATCTGGGTAACAGAGTGAGACTGTGACTCAAAAAAAGAAATTAAAATGGTGTCAGTACTCCACAAGAAATTGTAGAAAAAAAGAAAATGGAAGGTTCTCATTTTTACTTGTCAGATAAGCTGAGATAATCCCAAGTTCTGTCACTTGGCAGATGTTGATAAAATATTTCTTTTGGGCCAGAAGCATTGACATCACTGGTGAGTGTGTTAGCAGTGCAGAAAGTCAGAGCATGAATAGCTAGCTTCTCATGGTTATCATTCCAGTTCTTTAGGAAGCTGAGGCAGAAGGATGTATTGAGCACAAGAGTTTGAGACCACCTAGGAAATATAGCCAGCCATCATCTCTACCACATATCAAAAAACTTAGCCTGGTGTGTTTGTGCATTTGAGTACACCCAGTCACTCAGGAGGCTGAGCAGAGTGGATCTGTTCAGCCAAGAAAGTAGAGGTTGTAGTAAGCTGTGATTAAGGAACTGCACCCCAGAAACAATGACAGCAACCCAAACTTAAAAAAAAGAAAAGTATCTCATGTTTTACCCCAGATCCCCTGAATCAGATTTGCTTTTTGACACTTCATTTCCATGTTGTACACATTAAAATGCGCAGGGTTCCTTTTAACTCTTAGTTTTTTATCTGAGCAATATATACTACTTATCCTGTGTGATGGAAATACAGTCCTCCAAAATGTGTACACCTGTGTTTGTGCCTAAATTTTATATTGTATCATTCAAGAAAGTATATTATCTGCACTATCTCAATGAATCCTATTTCATTCCATTTCCTCAGATTCAAAGAATACATTATAGAATATTTCTGTGTCAAAAATTATCCAGTATTTCCATTGTCATAAAAGTTAGAATGTTTTCACTCTCATTTCTCCTGCAGTTAACACTTTTGCCCATGGCCACTTGGTAAGTATGTCTTGTTGTTTTCAGAGTATGTTGACATTCGGGGATGTGACCATGGAATTCTCTACAGAAAAGGGAAAATGCCAGATTATATCCAGTGAGGAGATATTAGAAAACTATAAAAATGTGGTTTACTTGTCTGAGGAAAACCTCCACACACAGTATTTATTGCATACTAAAAATTTCATATATTTTTCTTATAGAAAAATCACATTCTAATATAAATGTAAGGATTATTTGAAACATTGTCAGCACATTAGGACATCACATTATGATCAAGTGCCCTTTGTGCCAGGATAAAATGAGATTCCGCTTTCAAGAATCCATCAATACTATTAGTTACATTAATAGAATCAACAGGGGGCTGGGCATGGTGGCTCAAGCCTATAATGCCAGCAATATGGGAAACCAAGGTGGGAGGATTGTCTGACCTCAGGGACTGGAAACCAACCTAGGCAACTTTTGTGAGACTTTCTTTATACAATATATCAAAAAATAAACAAGGTGTGGTAGTGTGCGTCTGCATTTCAAGCTACTTGGAAGACTGAAGCAAAAAGATCACCTTAGCCCAGCAGATTGGGGCTGCATTGGCTGTGAGCATACCACCATACTCCAGCCTGGGCAACAAAGTGAGACTCTAACTCAAAAAAAGGAATTAAAAAAGTTATATTATTGTTGGGAGCCAGCCACGAAGGCCCACTGAGCATTAGGGATCAGGAAGGGCCGTTGACCCCGAGACCACTAGGATGTGTTTGGGAGCTATTGACCCCATTTTCTCCCCCTTTCTACACAGCACTAACCAGATTAAGCTCCTGTGAGCTCAAAACCTAAACACTCTGAGACTGGGATGAACACAAGCTAACTTTAGAAGCTCATTGCTCCCATTCTTCCACAAACTGCAGTTTTTGGCTTTCACAAAACTTACAATTCAAACTTGGGTCACATCTAAAAGCCTTAGTATTGGTCACAGGCCTCTGGGTCATGATCCTATAAATGTGAATAATGTGGCAAAGACTTTCACTCTCATTGAAACCTTTCTCCACAAACACTAATCCATAATAGACAGAAACTCTAGAAATGGGAAGTATGTGGCAAAGCTTTTCAGTCTCAAGGGCAATTTGCTGTACATAAGACCATCCATACTGGACAGAAACCCTACAAACGTGCAGAATGTGGCAAAGCTTTTAACTCTCATTCACATCTTACTTGACATACAGTGATCCATACTGGAGAGAAACCCTGCAAAAATGCGGAATGTGGCAAAAGCTTTACTGAGGACTCGAATCTTATTGAACATCAGCGTATCCATACTGGAGAGAAACCCTACAAATGTGAGGAATGTGGCAAGGTCTTCACTTTCACTCTGGATTTTCTCAACATAAGACCATGCATTCTGAGGAGAAACCCTATAAATGTGAGGAATGTGGCAAAGCTTTTTGCTTTTGAGGAGTATTTGCTGGCTATAAGACCATCCATACAGGAGTGAATCCCTATACATGTGCAGAATGTGGTAAAGGCTTTACTCAGTACTCAAAGCTTATTGAACATCAGAATTCCCATACTGGAGAGAAACCCTACAAATGTGAGGAATATAGCAAAGCCTTTTATTCTCACTTTGGATTTTTTCAACGTAACACCATGCATACGGGGGAGAAATCCTACAAATGTGAATAATGTGGCAAAGCCTTTTGCTCCCATTCATAGCTTGCTGGATATATCAAGGTGCATAGTGGAGAGAAACCCTACAAATTTGAGGAATGTGGCAAAGTCTTTCACTCTCACTATGGATTTGCTTTACATAAGACCATCCATGCCTGAGCCCACAGGTTCGAGAACTGCCTGGGTAGACAAGACTTCATCTCTATGATAAATCAAAAAATTAGCCGGGCATGGTAGCACTCACCTGTAGTTCCAGCTACTTGGAAGGCTGAGCAGAAGGATCACCGGAGCCCAGCAGGTTGAGGCTGTGGTGGCTGGAAGCACCCATTGCACTCCAGTCTGGGCAACAAAGTGAGACTCCAACTCAAAAAAAAAAAACCATCCATACTGGGGGGAAAAAACCTACAAATATGAAGATGTGGCAAGGCCTTTCACTCATGTAGGATTTGTTAGACATAAAAACAGTGTATACTTGGGAGAAATCCTACAAATGTGAAGAATGTGGCCAAGCCTTTTGCTCCCATTCAAAGCTTGCTGGACATATTAAGGTGCATACTGGAGAGGAACCATATGTGTGAAAAATGTGGAAATGCCTTTTGTTCTCACAATGGATTCGTTGGACATAAGACAATCCATATTGGAGAGAAACCCTACAAATGTGAAATATATTGAAAAGCTTTTCACTCTCATTCACTACTTGCACAACATGGCAATATCCATACTGTTGAGAAACCCCACAAATGTGACAGTGTGGCATAGCTTTTTGTACTCATGGAGGATTTGCTGGACATAAGACCATCAATACTGGAGAGAAACTGTACAAATGTGAAGAGAGTGGCAAAGCCTTTTCCTCTATTAAGGATTTGCTGGACATACTACCATCCATACTGGGGAGAAATCCTACAAGTGTAAAGAATATGGCAAAATCTTTCACTCTCACAATGGATTTGCTGGACACATGACCATCCATGCTGGAGAGAAACCCTACAGATGTGAAAGATGCAGAAAAGCTTTTCACTCTCATTCACTACTTCCTTGACATGCCAAGAAGATCCATACTATTGGGAAACCTTACAAATGTTAAAAGTGTGGCAAAGCTTTTCACACTCATAAAGGATTTGCTGGACACGGCCATCCATAGTGGAGAGAAATCCTGCAAACATGACAAATGTGGCAAAATCTTTTGCTCTCATAAAGTATTTACAGAACATAAGTCCGTTGATACTGGAGAAAGACCCTACAGATGTTAAGAATGGGACATAGCCATTCACTCTCACAACGGATTTGCTGGACACATAATCATCCATACTGGAGAGAAACTCTGCAAATGTGAAAAACATGGTAAGCCCTTTGCTCTCATGCACAAGTACCTGGACATATGAGAATCCATACTGAGATGAAACTATACAAATGAGAAGAATGAGATAAAGGCTTTAGCCCTCATTCAATATTTGGTTGATATATGAGCATCTATATTTAGGAATTCCCTGTAGATGGGCAGAATGGGGTAAAGATTTTCACTGTTATTCCAAGTTTTCTCAACATCAGACAATTTACACTCTAAATTTTCAGTATCTCTAATGGCTGGAAAATCATATATCTAGTTATAAACAATAGAGACATGTCAAGAAATTTACAGATGTAAAGAGTACCGTTATCTTTACTCAAACCACATATCTTTTGAATGTACAAATGCAAAACATGTCTAAAGACATTAACCAGAAAAACTTTATTTGACATTAGAATGTGCATTGTAGAGAATCTACAAATTTAAAGAATGTGAACTGGCCTTTGTTCAAAATATATGCCATTGGAAATACTAGGGTATTCGGGCTGAAAACTTTACAGAAGCAATGTATATGGAAGTTTATTTACTGAAAGGTCAAGTTGAAATAAATATCAAATATTGAGTGGCATTAGAAGATGGTTTTTTGTTTGTTTTTTCGGAAAGCATAAGTATATTCTCTGTATAATTTTGGTTTTGCATTGACAGAAGACGAGGATATTTCAAAAAGCAAACAATATTGATGTAACTCAAATCACATGATGCTATGCCTTCATTCGTAGTGCTTATGTAAAGGCATGGGGTCAGCTGTTGGTAAGTTAGAGCTATGAAATGTCCTTGTATAGTAGGTCATCAGCACTCATCTCATGCTTTTCATATAGGATGAAGAACACTGATATGTAATCTCCTTTAAAAGTTTGAAGTGAAGAGGTTTCTTGTGGCTCACATTAAGCATTATTGCAAGTTCGGAATGAGGTGAGTGCTCAGGATAATATTTTTCTGTTTTTGAATTGGAGTCTCACTCTGCCCAGACTGGAGTGCAGTGGTATGCTCTGGGCCACTGCAGCCTCGACCTGCTGGGGTCCGGTGATCATTCCACCTCAGCCTTCTGAGTAGCCAGAACTACAGGTACGCACTACCACGTGCAGCTAATTTTTTGATTTATTGTAGAGATGAGGTCTTGCCTGTCCAGGCGGGTCTCAAACCCGCAGGCTCAGGCAATCCACTCACCTCAGCCTCCCAAAGGTGCGGGATTACAGGCTGAGCCACCGAGCTTGGCTAGAATAATATTTTTCTTTGGAAATAAATGACCAAGAATCATTGAGAGTTTTAGAAATCACTTGTCTTACTACTTACATGCAAATGAGAAAATGAGGCTAAAACATTATATCTTGTATATCTTCATACTATCAATACTTACAAGCCATATGTGTAATTTGATATAATATAAATATTTTCATAGACATTAGAGCAAAGAAAATTATTCTCTTAAAATGTATACATTATAAGTTTATGTTTAGTAAATAATCAGATTCAGTTTTTAAACCTGAAGAAAGCTTTTCATACATGGAGCACACTATCAGAAGAAAAGAAATGCTTGAATATTTGTAATCTGGTTTTGCATACAGTGAAATTTGAAGGTTTGTTTAGGCTATGTAAATTTGTTTATTTTAATGAACAGAATTGTTTATAAAGTATTAACATTTTTTTTCCACACAATAAATTGTTATATTGCCATAAGTTTTATTCTATTCTATCTTACCCAATATTGTAGGTATATGATGAGTATATACTATTGGGTAACTTATGGAAGGATGTTTCTAGTAATCCTTTTTTTATAGGTCATATTTTCTTCCTTTTTTTTAGTTATGTGTCATTTTGATTATTGTAATAATAAGACCTAACTTTCTGAATCCTGACTATTGTAAATACTTATATATTAGGCTGGATTTTGACTCTGATGCCCGGGCTGGAATACAGTGGAATATCCATGGTCACTGCAGTCTCAATGTGATGGTATCAGGCCATCTTTCTCCTTTAGCCTCCTGAATAGCCAGTATCACAAACGTTTGCCATCATGCCTAGCCTACTATTGAATTCACTGTTAAGACAAGGTCTCACCAAGTTGTTCAGGCTGTCCTGCAAGCCCTAGACTAAGGCAATCTGCTGTACTTTGCCTCCCAAAGTGCTGGAATTATAGGCATGAGTCACCATGCCCAGGCTCTTGTTTCCTTTCTAGTCATCTGGCACTGTGTTGGAAGCACTTGTCCCCTCAAGTCATCTGCCTCTAACTCCTGTGGTGTGGGTTCTGGGCTCTGGATTATCTTCAACATTTGTATCTTGATACCCTTCCCTTTCCACTCTTTTACCATAAATACAATGATTCTTTGTAATTTCCTAGGTTTACTCTGGAGAGACCTAATGGTCATGGAAACATTAGCATCACATGGTGTGTCAAACACAATCTCACAACACTTGCTTTAATCACCTGGCAGCAGGAAGTGGTTCCAAAATTATTGACTGATACACTTTGTGTCATAGCTAATTTTATGCCTTAATTAGTTAAAACTGCATCTTTACATTTATTTACACATTTCTCAACTGCTAATGGTGCCATGCATACCCTGTAAGTGCATAAATTATGTTTACCTTTGTATGATAGATTTGTATATCTTTATAATAGTAAATGTCAAAATAGACAAGAATATACTTCTACTTGATGTCCTCATGACTTTTTTTTTGAGTTGGAGTCACTCTGTCACCCAGACTGGAGTGCAGTGACCGCTTTCGGCTACCGCAGCCTCGACCTGCTGGGCTCCGGTGATCATTCCACCTCAGCCTTCCAAGTACCTGGAACTACAGGTATGTGCTACCACACCTGGCTAATTTTTTATTTATTGTAGAGAGGAGGTCTCCCCAAGTTGCTCAGGTGGGTCTCAAACCCACGGGCTCAGGCAATCCATTCACTTCAGTCTCCCAAAGGCGTGGGATTACAGGTTGAGCCAACCAAGCCCAGCTCCTCATGACATTTTTAAAGTATATTTCTAAACTGTGCTTTGCACATTTCTTTTACATGATCACAAATTGTCAAAAATGAAATTCTAGTGTATTTGCTGAAAAAATGTGGACCTATGCAGGTCAAATCCATGTTCTTCATGGGCTAACAGTACAGTGAGAAAAACAGATGTGGAAATAACAAGACAGTATAATCTTGACTAGCCCTATTTGGAAAACAGCCAAGTCAACATAATTATGAATATAGCAAATCAACATAAAATGTATGAGATAAATATAAAATTAGATTGAGCTGATAGCAATACTATTGTGTTGAAATATTGAGCACAATTTATACACTCAAAGTGTCAAAGTCCAAGTGATAAAAATTATGATTACAGTTCTACATAGATGGTGACTTGAATGTAAAATATGAAACATTTCCCAAACATTTATGTAGTGGTTTAGTAAAATATGTGAAAAAAATAAAAATAAAAGGTCATTTCCAAAGATTAGTTGATATATGAGTTTGTAAAAGAACCAGACATAAATTGCTATTTGGAATTAATGTGTCAAAAATAGAAAAATAAAACTGTATTAAAAGCAATATTAATCAAACTGTATGATATCACAAAAGAAAACACCTAAAAACAGTGAGGTGCAAGGCATGGTGACTCAGGACTGTATTTCTAATACTTTGTGTGGCTGAGGTGGGAGAATGTCTTGAACCCAGAGGTTTGAGAGCAGCATGGAGAACTCATATCTATAAAAAATAACAATTTGTTGGGTGTGGTAGTGCATGTTGTCCCAAGGTACTCGGATGTCTGAGGGGAAGAATTGCCTGAACCAATAGGTTGAACCATAATCAAGCCACTAAACTCTAGCCTGGGTGGCAGAGAGATGCCACTCAAAAATGTGTGTATATAAATTTTAAATAGAAATATATAAATGAATATAAATTAAAATTACAAAACTACATTAAAAGCACTAAGGCTATTTCCAAAACTTGTGTTTTCTTGAAAACAGTGAAATTAATATTAACAGTGCTTATATAAAATTTTATTAAAGGTAGAATCGGGTATGTTTCAAGAATAGGAAAAAAGAAATATTTTCCAGATAAAATACCTGAGAGGTTTGATTACCAAGAGCAGCTTTTAAGAAGCATACTTTAAGAAGACAAAGTCATACTTCTATATGAAGATATAATGGAAGTGAAAGAGTAAAAGGACATAATGAGGGAGAATCAACTTATGGTGGACACTGAGTTACAGACACTGTGTCAATGACAACGTCGTATTTTAAAATATTTAGATAGAATAAAAGGATAGTTTCACCCATTTTATTTAAATGGCAGCATCACCTAGTTTTTAGAACATTATCCATCACTGACTTAATATGTGATGGGTCTTCCATTGCATATAATAATGGCTAATCTTTTATCAAAACTCATTTGTAATTAAGTACTTATTGTGCAGATTACACTGACTCCAAGACTCTGAACAGTCTGAAAGGTTAGGTCATCTCTGGCTAACATGGGTGAGGAAGACCTACAAGAAGCAAACACACTGGAAGACAAAGTCTCTCCACATGTGTAAACTTCAGTCTCCAGTGAGAAACAGCAAGGTCACTACTTCTCTACCTCCACTGTGACTTGATTGTATAGTACATTTACATATGTCTTATTCTTTTAAACTTTGTATTACTCTGATTTCTTAATCTTTTTAAAAAGTCACTATCACATTGCTTTACTTTCCTAGTCCTTATTAGGTATAACATCATCCTATTTTTTTCAGATTTTTATGGATTTCCAATTTAAATGTTCTTTTGTGCAAAAAAGTTTTTTTATTTCTCCAGAACAAAAATAGCTGGTGACATTATCAGGCTCAATTGATGAACTGATTAGAGGATATCAACTTAGTGATACCATTTAAACTTTCTTCCCAAAATATATTTTCATTACTTTTTATTTCTACTGTTTTTCATGTTTCAGAAATATTATATACTACTTCCTTATCCATTGATATATAAATGTATACTTGTTGTCTAAAAGTGTCACAATATCATTTTAATCTGTTAACATGATCATATCACTTTCTCATTCTGTTAATGTGACTAATTTTATTGATGGAGTCCCAAATGCTGAATCTCCTATTATTTCCTGACATAAAGGGAGATTGATCATGATGTAATGTTCCAACATGCTGACAGTTTCTAATAATTTTTACATTTCTACTCAAATGTGATTTTTGTAAAAGAATGGATATGAAATACTTAGTATGGAATAGAAATTGTGTGTTGACATTGTCTTCATCCTGGGAAACCAGGTTTTCTATTCTCTTCTATTTCTTTTTCTTTTCAATATTATCTTTATTTTAAAATGTAGGGAACAATTTAGGGTACATGTAAAGTTTGGGTACCTTTGTTGATATTATGTCCTCCCACTCTCATGGTTGTGTCCTAATACTGTCAGTCACTTATAGTATTCTGAATAATGTTCAGGAAAACTTATGAGTACACATAGTACTCAGATCTTTGTTATTTGATACATAACTGACAATTTATTCTTTTTTTTTTTTTGGAATCCTTTTCACCCAAGAGGGAGTATAGCAGCCCTCTCGTGGTCACCACAGCCTCAACCTGCTGGGCTCAGGCGGTCCTTCCACCTCAGCCTAGTAGGTAGCTAGAACTACAGGTTCATGGTACCAAGTCTGGCTAATTTTATTTTTTAATTTATTGTAGAGAAATTCTTGTCAACTTGCCCAGGGTGGTTTCAACCCCTGGCCTCAGGCAGTCTTCTCATTTCCACCTGCCAAAGTGTTGGTATTACAAGCGAGACCCAACATCCCTGGCTAAATCTTACATTATAGACTCGAAATCCCTACAAGGTCTTGTGAAGTGAATACTCTTTGTTTCTTGGTTTTCTTTTTTATTATCATTCAGAGTCTCACTCTGTCACCCAGGCTGAGTTGCAGTGGCACTCTCATGGTCACTGCAGCCCTGACCTGATGTCTCAGGTGAGTCTTCCACCTCAGACTTCTAAGTAGCTAGAACTTAAGGCATGTGCACCTATGCCTGGCTAATTTTTGTTTTATTATAGAGATGAGTTCTTAGCAAGTTACCCAGGTTGATCTCAAATTTTTGGGCTCCCAAAGAGCTGGGATTACAGGCATGAACTACTGCATCCAGGTTAGTGGGCCATTTTTACCAACCCTAGTAAGTATTATTTGCTCCATAAGTTTTTTTTTCCATCAGCACATGCATTGTAGTGACTTCATTTGTAGAGAATGATGTGAGAGACTGGGCTCAGTGACTCAGCCTGCAGCATAGCATATTGGGAGGCCAAGGTGAGTGGATTGCCTGAGCTCGTGGGTTTGATAACAGCCCAGGCAATTTGGTGAGACCTCAAAAAATTAGCCACATGTGTTAGTGCCCCTCTAGTTCCAGCTACTTGGAAGGCTAAGTTGGAAGAATCGCCTGAGCCCAGCAGGCCAAGGCTATGGTGACCATGAGAGTGCCACTGCACTCCAGTCTGGGTAACAGAGTGAGACTCTGACTCAGAAAAAGAAATTAAAATGGTGTCAGTACCCCACAAGGAATTGTAGAAAAGAAAGGAAGCGGAAGGTTCTCATTTTTACTTGTCAGATAAACTGAGATAAATCCAAACTCTCACTTGGCAGATGTTTGACGAAATATTTCTTTAGGACCAGAAGCATTGGCATCACTGGTGAGCTTGTTAGCAGAGCAGAAAGTCAGAGCATGAATAGTTTCTTATGCTTGTCATTCCAGTTCTTTAGAAAGCTGAGGCAGAAGGACCTATTGAGCAGAAGAGTTTGATACCAGCCTAGGAAATATAGCCAGCCATCATCTCTACCCCATATCAAAAAAATTAGCCTGGTGTGCTTGTGCACTTGAGTACACCCTGTCACTCAGGAGGCTGAGCAGAGTAGATCTGTTCAGTCAAGGAGGTAGTGGCTGTAGTAAGCTGTGATTACGGAACTGCATGCCAGAAATGATGACCTAAACTAAAAAAAAAAAAAGAAAGAAAGAAAAACAATATCTCATGTTTTACCCCAGATCTCCTGAATCAGATTTTGCTTTTTTACACTTCATTTCCATGTTGTACACATTAAAATGTACAGGGTTCCTTCTAACTCTTAGTTTTTTATCTGAGCCATATATACTACTTATCCAGTGTGATGGAAATACAGTCCTCCAAAATGTACACACCTGTGTTTGTGCCTAATTTTTATATTGTATCATTCAAGAAAGTATATTATCTGCACTAGCTCAATGAATCCTATTTCATTCCACTTCCTCAGATTCAAAGAATACATTATAGGATATTTCTGTGTTAAAAATTATCAAGTATTTCCATTATCATAAAAGTTAGAACATTTTCACTCTCATTTCTCCTGCAGTTAACAATTCTGCCCACGGTCACTTGGTAAGTATGTCTTGTTGTTTTCAGGGTACATTGACATTCGGGGATGTGGCCATGTAATTCTTTACAGAAAAGTAAAAATGCCAGATTATATCCAGAGAGAACCTATTAGAAAACTACAAAAATGTGGTTTACTTGGCTGAGGAAAACCTCCACCCACAATATTTATTGCATACTAACAATTTCATATATTCTTGTTGAAAAATCACATTCTAATGTAAATTTAAGGATTATTACAAACCTATTATCAGCATATTAGGACATCACATTATGATCCAGTGCCCTTTGTACCAGGAATAAAATGTGATTCCACTTTCAGGAATCCATCAATTCTATTAGTTACATTAATAGAATCAACAGAGGGTTGGGCATGGTGGCTCAAGCCTGTAATTCCAGCAATTTGGGAAACCAAGGTAAGAGGATTGCCTGACCTCAGGGACTGGAGACCAGCCTAGGCAACTTTGTGAGACTTTCTTTATACAATAAATCAAAAACAAGGTGTGGTAGTGTGTGCCTCTATTTCCAGCTGCTTGGAAGACTGAGGCAAAAAGATCACCTTAGCCCAGCAGAATGAGGCTGTGGTGGCCGGGAGCATGCCACTGCACTCCAGCCTGGTTGACAGAGTGAGACTACAACCCCCCAAGAAAGCCATATGGTAGCAACCCTCAATCAGGAATCCTCTCCCAATGTCTTCTTCTGGCCTGATACCAAAGTTGAGGCACAACTTCAGGTTGGGGTTTCCATAGATTGCAGGAAAGTAGTCTGCTTTCTGGGGGCCTGGAGGCTCAGGTGTGGCCAGCATACACCTGGTTCAGAATTGACCATGGTTGTTTGGTGATTTCCTTCTTAAATTTGTTTTCAAAGCTCCCCACGCATCTGGAGATCATAAGCGAATGTTTTCCATGATATAGTTTTGAACAAGGATGCTGGGTTCCTGTCTTTTCTAGATCTTCCCTTTGAGGTTAGTACCACAGGACAGCCTCACCCTGCTACCCCACTGTAGCTCCAACACCAGGACCTGTCCAGCTCACTAAATCTGAGACACTCCTCTTCCTTATGGTGACACCTGCACACTAACTTTCTTATGGGAAAGTGACCCACATGGCCCAGAGAAACTCAGGGCAGCAAACAGAGAGCTGCTCCAAAGCTCCACATAGCTCCTCAGCACTGTGAAATTAATGTCATCAAGGAAACTGGACACTTGGAAACCTCAGGATGAGAGGGTGAGTGTGGTATCCGCAAAGCCTTAGCCAGCCAGCAGCATGTCTTGGTCCTCATGCAGGTCAATTTGTGTGACAGTGTCTTTCTTACAGGACACATTTCTTAACACTGAAGGATCCAACCTGGCGTCAACCTGACTTCTGGGAGAAATGTGATAATGGAAATACTTGATAAACCTGACTTCTGGGAGAAAATGATCACCTAGGATGATCATACAGGGAACCTGTGGCTCTGACCAAAACTAGAATTTGGTCCAAGGCAAGGTGAGAACCCTTGGAATGGTGTGTGGGTCCCTGGGGCTCACTCATGCCCAGTAGGGCCAAAGCAGTGATATCACCAGGCTTGAAGAGCAACCAGGACATTGATAAGGGTGAGCAGAAGCCCACACACCAGTCATCAACCTTATCTACTCAAGGAGACAGTGATGGCTGAACTTCTGTGCCCCGAATGTCCATTACCTGACCTCCGATGAGGCAGAGTCTGAGGCCAAGTGCACAGTCCTGGGGTCATAATTTCAGGATTTGATACATGATCCAGATTATAGGAATGATGAAAATTTGTCAAGTGTGGGCCCAGGAAGCCAAGTCTGTAGGTCTGCCCTACTTGGTGGGTTCTTTCATGGTTACAAATTTAAAATGTGGCCTCACTTTGTGTAAAGATGCTCTAAGGTGGGGACCAGAGCTGCATACAGGAAAAGATTTCCTGGCTATGCAAGAATAGGACTTAGCTGCATGTCACAGTCAGTAGTCTGTCTTCTTTTTTTCATCAGGCTGCTGAGAGTTTCTTTTTTCTTTTTAGTTGGAGTCTCATTCTTTCGTCCAGGCTGGTTGACAGTGCCAAACCTTCCACTCAGCCTTCCAAGTATCTGTAACTACAGGCACACCCTACCACACCCAGCTAATTTTGTTATTTTTTATTGTAGACATGAATATTCACCAAGTTGCCTGGGCTGGTCTCAATCCCCCTGGTTTCAGGCAGGATTCTCCATTTTTGGTTGAGTCTGCAACTACTGAAAATCATCCAGTTCCTTTTTCTTATCTCGTGCTTCCAGGAGAACAACAACAAAATTCTACCAAATGAATTCTCAGCATCCCCTCATGCAGCCTGGTCTGCACAGTGCTCTTTTTGTACAATAGTGAGTGTCCAGATCTCTCCAAACTGATTGTGATGAGTTCTTACAATAGTGAATATCCAGATCTACCCTACTGGATAGACATGAGTTCTATGATCTGGCTCAGTTATGGCATCATCCAGATCCCCAAAATGTCCTTTGGTAGGCCTAGATAATATGTGGTTGGGAGCCAATTTTAGAAGCTTATCTGCTCCAGAATCATTGATTGTACAACATGAGTCTTGTATATTCTCTCTCTCTCTCTTTTTGTTTTGAGTTGTAGTCTCATTCTGTCATCCAGGCTGGAGTACAGTGACATGCTCTCGGCCACCCCAGTGTCAACCTGCAGGGCTCATGTGGTCCTTTGGCCTCAGTCTTCCAAGTAGCTGGAACTACAGATGAGTGATATGAAGTGTTAGGATACTGGCAGACAGGGTGAGGGTGTAGAGGTGGAGGGAGGGACAAAGCATTGCCAGGGCTGGCAAGTCGGAGATGTGCACTGGGAACCCAGAGATTCAAGTAAATTCCAAAGAACTGCAAAACACAGAGGTTAGAAAAGAAAAGACTTATTTATGAAAAGTTCACCTCCCACAGACAGGGAGTGGGACTACACTCTAGGTGAGTGTGGCCTTATAGCCCCCTGATACTTGACTTACATCCTTTATTTGGAGATGTTGCTCGTGACTACACGTGACCACCCATGACTTCCATATCTACCTCCTGTGGATGTCTTGGTGATCCTGTGACACAGAGACTCATTAATGTTCACTCATTATCATAGCCCCTAGAGAATGGTGTGACACGGATTCTAATTCTCCTGTATCTTCCCGAATGACACTCCTTGGAGCTAAAGGAGTGTGCATGTCCTGCTTGTTGGGAGGCGGCCATGGATGCCCACTGAGCATTAGGGATCAGGGAGGGCTGTGGAGCCCGAGACCACTAGGATGTGTTTGGGAGCTGTTGACCCCATCCCCTCCTCTCTTTTTCTACTTAGTATACTTAGCCAAAAGGAACACTGCTGACTTAAGCTGAAGGCTCTGTGATTGTGACAGGTGTGGCTAACTCTAGAAACTCATTGTTCCTGTTTCCCATGAACTGCGGTTTTGGCTTAGGTATTATATAATTCAAACTCAGGTCACATTTGGGAGCCTTTAAGATGGTACAAGTTTCTTTGTAAGATTTAAAAGTATATTTGTAGAATTAGCATATACACATGGAGAACTGTTTTCAGCTTTAGATGGTATAGATGATCATCTAGAGTTACCAGAAATGGCCCAGCATGAACTTTGGACTGGGCCACATTCCTAAGGGCCTAGGGTATACTTTGAACTGGGCTGCATCCTTTTAAACTGGTTTTTAGCTACAATTAGTGTAGGGTCTTTCTACTTATAGAAACTGAATTTATTTTACTCATAGAAAGTATTGTAGAATAGGTCATGCTACATCAGGGAATTAAGTCCCCACCCGCTCCCCTTCTGGTCGGGTCATAACTTTTAAAATTACAAGTTTCATGACTTTTATAGTGCTTGACCAATGTATGGTATCTTAGGCCTTGTAAATTCCCTTTACTCTAGGCATGCTTAGTTTAAGCATGATCAAACATGATATTTTGAGGTTTAATAAGAATACAGATAACTTTAGAAATTACATTGTTCCCATTTTCTACTAATTGTGGTTTTGGTCTTAGTACAATTTACAGTTTATGTTTGGTTTTTATTTTTAGAAGCTTTATTGCTGATGATCAGCTTTATATATTAGGATTAGGAATTAGAAACTTTTATAGAAATTAAGATAGGTATATAGGATTTTAGAATAGCCATTTTGTTAAGAGATTGTAATCAATTGTTCCTAGAAATGGCCCAGTGTGATCTTTGGACTGGGCCACATTCCTCAGGAACTGGTTTGAGCTATAATTAAGAGTTTCCATAGTGTAGGTAGAATTAGCATAGAATAGAAAGGTATTAGGATTTTAGTTAGTCATTAGGTGTTGTGTATGCATAAGCTTTAGAAGTTATGAGTATTAGAATAGTATGATTTTAGAATTGTTGTATTGCTTTTGAGGAACATTAACTAAGCATAAGGAAGAGTGTGATTTAATTGGGATTGTCCTTCCTCATGCTTGAAGAAACACCTGGTAAGTAAGGGATGCCACTCATCCACCTAGCTTTGTGTTCACATGAGTCTTGTGATTTTACCTGTGAAACTTTAGGATGAAAGGCTTTTGGTTTGTCCCATTAAATGGCTTCTGCACTAGACAGAGTCCAGTCTCTTTCTTTCTTTTAATATCTATCCCTCCAGTTTAG
>NW_007245660.1:155164-180395 GCF_000164805.1 Carlito syrichta | reverse complement strand
CATCAGGGAATTAAGTCCCCACCCGCTCCCCTTCTGGTCGGGTCATAACTTTTAAAATTACAAGTTTCATGACTTTTATAGTGCTTGACCAATGTATGGTATCTTAGGCCTTGTAAATTCCCTTTACTCTAGGCAAGCTTGATTGCCACTATGAGATACCTGGAAGTCTGTTTCTGAAAAGACAAAGTTGGTAAAGTTAATTATACCTAAAGTGTGCATTTCTCCAAAAGCATAGCTTCTACTTTCTCATCATTGTGTCAGGATTTAAGAACAAGATGAAAAATGGCTTCCCACTCTCAATCTGTCCTTTCAACAAGCCCGGCTCTTTTTTTGATTATTGTAGAGATGAGGTCTTGCCAAGTTGCTTGAACTGGTCTTGAACCTGCAGACTCAGGCAATCCACTTGCCTCGGCCTCCCAAAGTGCTGGGATTACAGGCTGAATGACCGAGCACAGCCTACACTCTTTTATACAGCAGCATGGAGGGGGGCTTATTTCTCATCTCCCCTCTTATTTATTTATCCTTAAAATTCTTCTTTAGGGGGGCTTATTTCTTTGGTACTTGAGTGTGGGAAAGGCCAGTTTGTCCAACATGTCACTGGTGAAAGCGACTCTTCTGCAGGGAAAAAAATGTAGATACACCTTGACACCACTCACATGGAACATTGGAGTGTTTTGCAGCCACTGCAGTTTGGGTTGGAGTCCTGCCACTCAGCGACCAAACCACTAGGTGCCACTCCTGTGCCAGAGTTTCCAGCATACTCCGTGATGCATGCCACACTTGCTCCTCCCCTCCCACAAATTCTGGTGCAGGGAAGCAACTCAACCTCAAAATGCTACAATCAAAAAAATGCTTTTTTTTTCTTGCCTCCTCTAGCCCCATTTGATCGCATATGATGTCACTCAAGATTAGAAGGATGGTGAACTATACCCTTATCCAATCAGCAGATCCTAGTTTAGAAATTGCCAAATCAGAGAGGAGCCAAAAGTGAAGGGACGGTTTCTGGACTCTGACCAGGATTTTTGTATCCTGTCCCTGCAGAAGTTCTGAATGATCTTGGGAAGAACCACGTGTCTTTTTTCTTTCTTTTATGCCCTGTGACATGCAGGTCTGGGGTGTCCATAGGGAGGATGCTGGGGTCCCCAGAAGCTGGGAGATAGTGAGCATGGGGGTGGGTGCAAGCATGAGAGGCAGGATGGATCCAGAAGACCAGGCTATGGCAGACCAGCCTCTCTCTCACCTCTGATCGTGGTACCATCCTTTTCAAGTGTTTCAGCTCTGGTCCCCTCTGCATAGAGTGGGTCTGGTCTGGTCCCCAGGGTCCTGTCCCCATGGTGACCTCACCCCACCAGCGGCCTCTCCAGGCAATCCCATGCTCTGGATGTGTAGGAACCAGGAGTGTCATGGAGGGGCCCTGGGGAAGGGGCTATGGTCCTGGTCCTGTCCCTCTCTCTTCTTCTAAAGTTAAACGGAGGGTCTGGCACAATGTTAAGGAATCCCTTGGAGCAAAAACTGATCATGGATCTCTAAGCCACCAGTCAGGTCTCCTGGTCAGAGGTCTCTGGAGGGTCTAGGGGAAAGGCTTGGAGAATGGGCAAGGGGAAACCGACCAAGTGCAGGTGCTAGTTAGCCCCACAGTCACCTGATCTGGGATATTCAGGTGGAATTTCCTAGGGCAAGTCATCAGGGTCATTGGCAGTTTGTCATGAAGTCCAAACCTGGTTCTGCCTGATGGGACGGCCAAAGTCAAGACAGAGTTGGAGCAGGGGATGTGACTCAATTTAGAGGACCATTAAAACCGAGAATGAGGGGCCTGCATCCTAAAGACCCCATTTGAGTTGTGTGTTTTTTCCTGTTGTTTTTATCCAGGTCAGAGATAAGAGGGGAGAGAACTGCTTGAGTCCAGAAGTGTGAGGCTAACCTGGACAACATAGCACATCCATGTAGCTATAAAAGCAGAAACAAATTAATTGAGATTGGTTACACATGCCTATAGTTTCAGATGCCTGGGATCCTGAGATGGAAAAATCTGTTGAGCTCAAGAGGTCAAAATTGTCATATGCGGGGCGGAGCCACTTCAAGTCTGCCTGAGTTACGTAATGAGACTCAGACTCAAAAATATATTTAAATTAATTTTTAGAAAATAAAGGCCGGCCTGGTGCCGTGGCTCATGCCTATAATGTCAGCACTTTGGGAGGCCAAGGCAAGAGGATTACCTGAACCTATGGGTTTGAAACCACCCTGGGCCACATGGTGAGACCTCGTCTCTACAATAAAAAAAAATTAGCTGTGCGTGGTAGCACATGCCAGTAGTTCCGGCTATTTGAAAGGCTGAGGTGGTTGGGAGTGTGCCACCACACTGCATCCTGAGCAACAGAGTGAGACTCTAACTCAAAAAAGTAAAAATGAAATTAAAGTCATATTTTCAACATGTAGATGTGACATGTCCAGATAATCTCCCCTGAATAGAAATGTCAGAGAAGGAAGAGGCTGAAATGGCTTGTTCCCAGGTAAATGCACCCCAGGCCATGTTCTGTGTCTCTCTTCCAATTGGAATGTCATGATTTTAGAGCATGCAAATCTCAACTGCTACTTGTGATTGTCCTGCCTTGTGAGTTTAACTCATTTTTGTTCTTCTTGTGATATCCAAGTGCTCTAAAAAATTTTATTTTCCTGCATGCCTCTGCCTTCTCTTTGTTTCTGATTTCAGGCTTTATAGATGTTGTGTATATTTCTCACCATGAATTTATGACCTGCATTATTAAACATGTTCCTTTGTGGTTGTGGAACATAAAAAAACATGGATAAACAACATTGCCATTGGAGATGGGATATATCCTCAGAGTCTAGTGAAGGATGGAAACAAGTACTATTAAGGTTCCATCTGGATGTTCCATCCACTCCATGCAGAACAGAAATAATACAATGCACATTTAAGCAGGATGGCAGTTACTGCCCTGAATAACTCAGGAAGTTTGGAATAAAAAATAATGTGAAACGTCTTGATCTCTAGGATCCTAAAAAAAGAGAATATCAATGCAATTCTGGGTATTACAAAACATGGAAGATACCTGTAGCTGGAATTCTACATAAAATATTTGTTTCTGCATTATTAAATTCAGATTATACTTTACAAACCTTTTGGTTAATAATATCACAGCACTGCATCATGTTATCTGTTTACCTTGCACGTGACAACAAATTGTCCCAGCCACTTAGCAGGCTGAGAAGAATGAATCCTTTCAGGCCAGGAGGTCAAGGTTGCAATGAGCTGTGATTATGCCACTGCATCCCAGCATGAGCAGCAAAGTGAGACTCCCCCAAAGTGAAAGAAATAAAAACGCAGAAACTTAGGTTTGTCCCACATCACCTGAATCAGAAGCTGCATTTGTGAGTGTGTGAGTGTGTGTGTGTGTGTATTGGAGTCTCACTCTGTCACCCAGACTGGAGTGCAGTGGCACACTCCCTGCCACCTCAACCTCTACCTGCTGAGCTCCAGCTACCTTTCCATCTCAGCCTTCCAAAGTAGCTGGAACTATAGGCATGTGCTACCATGCCTGGCAAATTTTTGATTTATTGTGGAGATGGGGCCTCACCAAGTTGCCCAGTCAGGTCTTAAACCCACAGGCTCAGGCAATTCACCCACCTCAGCCTCCCAAAGTGAGGGATTACAGGCTGAGTCACCGAGCCCAGCTTAGTATATTCTTTCCTGTACACAGTACTAGGATTGTAATAGGGTTAGGGTTAGGATTAGGCTGTTGTCCTGGCCCTGTCCTGTTTCCTGCCTCCACCACAGTGCTAAGGAGTCTCCTTGGGCCATCAGCTGATGGTGAATCCCTAAGCCCCAGTCAGGGCTTGTGGTGTGGGGTTCCCGGAAGGCCTGGGAGGAAAGGCATTGAGAAGGGGCAGGGGGAAGCTCTGGTGGTAGTTGGTTACAGCCAGGCAGTTGCATAATATGGAATATCAAGGTGGATATCCCCAGGGTATGTCACCAGGTGCAAGCCTCATTCTGCTTGGCGGAACTGCCAAAGTCAATTCAACGAGTTGGAACAGGGACTGTGGGAATATTTGGGAGAGCCATTAAAACCAAGATGATGATGGGATGGTGTCCTAAAGACACCTTTTGGATTGTGTGTTCTTTTTTTAAATCCAGGTTGGGGTGGGGGAAGAGAGAGGGGAGAGGATTACTTAAGCCCAGGGATTTGAGACCAATCTGGATAGCATAACACATCCATGTAGCTATGAAAGCTGAAAGAATTTAACTCAGAGTGGTCACACATGCCTGTAGTTCAAACTCCTTGAGAGGTTTAGATTGAGGAATCCTTAGAGTGCAGGTCAAGGTTGTGATAAGCTGTGATGGTGCCACTTCATTCCTGCCTAGATGACAGAGTGAGACTCAGATTCATAAAATACATTTAATTTAATTTTAAAGAGTCATATTTTCTTTCTTTTTTTTTTTTTTTGATTTGGAGTCTCACTCTTGTCACCCAGGCTAGAGTGCAACAGCGTGGTCATGGTCACCACAGTCTCCACCTGCTGGGTTTAGGTGATCTGACTCAGCCTTCCAAGTAACTGGAACTACTAACACAAGCTACCATGTCCAGCTAGTTTTTGTAATTTATTGTAAAGATAAGGACTCACCAAGGTGCCCAGGCTGGTCTCGAACCAGCGATCTCAGGCAATCCTCTAGTCTTGAACTTCCAAAGTGCTGGGATTACAGGCTGAGCCACCAAAGTCTCAACCTGTTGGGCTAGGTGACCCTTCTGAAAAGACACATCGAGAGTGGAAAGCCATTTTTCATCTTGTTCCTAAACCTTAACACAATGATGATAAATTATAAGCTGTGCTTTTTGAGAAATGTACACTTTAAGTAAAATTAACTTTGCAACCTTTGTCTTTTCTGGAAAAGACTTCCTGCTGCCAGGCACCAGGGGTATCTCATAGTGTCAATCAAGCTTGCACAGAGTAAATGGAGTTTACAAGGCCTAAGATATCATGCATTACTGGGCTCAGTGGCTCAGCCTGTAATCCCGTGCCTTTGGGAGGCTGAGGTGAGTGGATTGCATGAGCCCGTGGGTTAGAGACCTGCCTGGGCAACGTGGTGAGACCTCATCTCTACATAAATAAAAAATGAGCCGGGTGTCATAGCGCATGCCTGTAGTTCCAGCTACTCAGAAGGCTGAGGTGGAAGGATCGCCGGAGCCCAGCAGGTCGAGGCTGTGGTGGCCGGGAGCGGCCACTGCACTCCAGTCTGGGTGACAGAGTGAGACTCCAACTCAAAAAAAAAAAAAAAAAAATCCTATTTAATAAAAAAAAGATATCATACATTGGGTAAGGATTGTAAAAGTCATGAAATTTGTAATTACAAAAGTTATAACTGCTCTGAGGGAGAGCAGGTGGGGATTCAATCTCCCAGAAAATTGGGCACTATCTACAGGGAAGCCATGGATCCCCCGAAACTACCCACTGGGAATGCCTAGGAGATAAGGGGAGGTGAACCTTCCATTAGCTCTAAGGAATGTCATTTGGGAAGGTGCAGGAGAATTAGAATCCTTGTCATGCCCTTATCTAGGGGCTATGATAATGTGGGCAGACATTAGTGTGTCCGTGTCACAGGATCTCCAAGATATCCACAGGTGGTGGATAAAGAAGTCACAGCAGTCACGGGCAACATCTCCAAGAAAAGGATTTAAGCCAGGCCTTTGGTGGGCTATGATGGGGCCACACTCATCTAGAGTGTAGGCCCACTCCTTGTCTGGAGGGGGTGAATTTTCCTTAAATAAATCTTTTCTTCTCTCACTTCTGTGTGTTACAATTCTTTGCATTTACTTTGATCTCTAGGTTCCAGCACGGCACCTCTGGCTTGCCAGCTCCAGCAGTGCTGCACCTCTCCCCTCTCATCTTTCCTCTCCAGCACTCTACCCTCTGAACCCTAACACCTTCCACCTCATCCTTCCAAGAATCTGCCACTACAGGCACACACCACCTTGCCTGGTTAATTTATTGTGGAGATGAGGGCTCGCTAACTCGCCCGGGCTCATCTCGAGCCCCTGGGCTCACACAATCCTTTCATCTCAGCCTCCCAAAGTGCTGGGATTATAGGTGTGTGTCACCATACCTGGCTATTATGAAGCATTTAAATTATGCTACTGAATCTTCTTTACTATGTGATAAATATGCTGCTGTTGTTTATACACAAAAGGGAAAGTGGTAATTTAGTCTTTGGAGATAAAGAAAAACCTTACATTTATAAATATTGGAGGCAATCTGATTATGGTAAAATACAGTATGACACTTATGTATAAAATAAACAATTAGAAATACATATTATTGTTCACATGCAAGTTGAGTGATGTGAAAGAAAATGCTAATTATACTTTTCATGTGCAATAAACAAAAAAAATTTAAGCAAAAGTGGAAGGCTTACTAATTATCTAACTCAGTTCTTAAATCATATATAAATTCAAATGTTATTTTAGAACGTTTTAAACTAAAGTTATATGTAAACTAATATACTTTGAATTAAAAGCTAAAAGGACATAACTTTATTCTTGAATTCTATATAATAATAGAGCAAAAATTATAAAATGGTAGTTGAAAGGACTAAAGGTAACAAATTTTTTACTGTAGCTTGGTAAAGTTCTAGGATTACCTAAACATTAGTTTCTTTAGGAATATTGTGTGGTGAATAGATACATCATTCTATTTTCTAGAAGACACATACAGGCAAATAATTGCTAAATTTCTAAGCTTAGGCTGGGCTCAGAGGCTCAGCCTGTAATCCCAGTGCTTTGGGAAATGAGGCAAGTGGATTGCCTGAGCCCGCGGGTTCTAGACTCGCCCAGGCAACTTGGAAAGACCTTGTCACTACAATTAATAAAAAATTGAGCTGGGCTCGATGGCTCAACCTGTAATCCCACACCTTTGGAGGCTGAGGTGAGTGGAGTGTCTGAGCCAGAGGGTTCGAGACCTCCCTGGGCAAGTTGGTGAGACATTCTCTCTACAATAAATCAAAGATCAGCTGGGCATGGTAGCATGCACCTGTAATTTCCGCTACTCAGAAGGCTGAGGCGGAAGGATTGCTGGAGCCCAGTGGTTCGAGGCTGCGGTGGCTGGAAGTGGTCACTGCACTCTAGTCTGGGTGACGGAGTGAAACTCTAACTCAAAAAAACAAAAAAAAAATTGGCCAGGCATGATAGTGTACGCCTGTAGTTCTGGCTGCTTGGAAGGTTGAGGTGGAAGGATTGTTGGAACCAAGTGGGTCAACTTTGTGGTGGCCGGGAGCATGCCACTGCACTCCAGTTGGGTGACAGAGTGAGACTCCAACTTAAAAACAAACAAAAAAATTTCTAGGGTTAGTTCATAGTAAGAAAATAAACTTTCACATAAACATACATTGTCAAAAATTTAATAAAATGCTTTGTGCTCAGATAAAATGACTTAGTCCAAACTCCTTTAGCATTATGTTTGGAAACCTCCATACTGCTATTATAATGCAGAGAACATGACTTCTCTGTATCTTGTGTGCTTGAGGTTTCTGAACCAATTCCCAAAAGCACCACTACTTCCCTTATACACTTGTCATGAGACATAAACAGATCTTTTATTTATTTTATTTTATTTTTTGAGTTTGAGTCTCACTCTGTCACCCAGACTGGAGTGCAGTGGCTGCCCCCGGCCACCACAGCCTCGACCTGCTAGGCTCTGGCAATCCTTCAGGCTCAGCCTTCCAAGTAGCTGGAACTACAGGTGCATGCTACCACACCTGGCTAATTTATTTATTTATTTATTGTAGAGATGAGGTCTCACCAAGTTGCCCAGGTGGGTCTCGAACCCACAGGCTCAGGCAATCCACTCACTTCAGCCTCCCAAGGCACTGGATTATAGGCTGAACCACCTAGACCAGCTAACATCTTTTAAAATTGACTTAAGCTGGGTTCGGTGGCTCAGCCTGTAATCCTGTGCTTGGGAGGCTGAGGTGAGTGGATTGCCTGACCCCGTGGGTTCGAGGCCCACCTGGGGAACTTTGCGAGACCTTATGTCTACAATGAATCAAAAAACTTAGCCGGGTATGGCAACATGCACCTGTAGTTCCAGCTACTTGGAAGGCTGAGGCAGAAGGATGGCGGGAACCCAGCAGGTCAAGGCCGCAGTGTCCAGGAGCAGCCACTGTACTCCAGTCTGGGTGACAGAGTGAGATTCCAACTCAAAAAAAAATAAAAAGACTTAAAAGAGGAATCCCTAGAAATATGCCCAAATTTTCTCCAAACCCCCAAAGCAATGGATGAGCAGTCAGATCATGAAGTCCGTCACATGACATGAGAACCTTGGCTGTCACTCTGAATGTGCTGCAAGTGCACTGAAAAGGAAATCCATGATTAGGATTGAAGAGCATAAGGGTAAACAGAAGATATCTCTCTGTGTCAGCAATAGAAACCTAGGCATTCCAAAATTATTCTTATTGGAGCAGAGCTTCCTAATTCACATTTTAAAGTCGGGTTTCCTCGAGGCCATTTGGATCACTTATCTGTGTCACTGGCATAAGTATTTCTATCTACATGAGTGAATGGTTATGGTTTTTGCTTTCTTTATATTCCGGGACTCTGCTTTTCTCCAGAAAGGTGACCAGATATGACTGGCAGACTGTCTACTACATGTTCCCCTCCTCCCCAGAACAGCACGGTGGGCTCAGAAGAAAACTCCCCTTGCACCATGTCTCTTTCTGAGAGACCTAGAAAAATGGATCAAGTTTTCAAAGTTTTGGATTTTTGTGAAGATGTCTTTTGACTGTTTTTTTCATCCTGACATGGAATACTGAAGAAAATGAGGGCATTATTATGGATGACAGGTTTGTGTCTTTGGAGTAAAAAATTAACATTTTTTACAGCACCAGAAATGCTTTAATATTACAGATAGTATACTAGGGACGTAAAGGTTATGGTATCTAAAAATGAAAGAGGACAAACTTTGGTTCTCAGAAAATGGAGTCAACAAATCCTGACACCATATTTGAGAAGCACCCACAATCCATAGCCCAGCTGATCAATATCAACCTTTCCATGTAAAATGCAAGACTATCGTTCCAGTACTTGGAAGGCTGAAGTGGAAGGATCACTGGAGCCCATCAGGTCGAGGCTGCAGTGGCCCGGAGTGGCCACTGTACTGTACTCCAGTCTGCGTGACAGAGTGAGACTCCAACTCAAAAAAAAAACTAGACTATTCATTACTGAAATGAGTAACTGGTTTTAATTTTTTTAAATTTAGATTTGTAACCTCACTCTGCCACCAAGACTGGATTGCAGTGGCACACTCCTGGCCACCACAGCTTCGACCTGCTGGGCTCAGTTGATCCTTCTGCCTCAGTCTTCCAAGTAGCTGGAAATATAGACATGGGCTACCAAGCCCAGATAACTTTTGATTTATTTTAGAGACAAACTCTCGCCAAGTTGCCAGGCTGGTCTCAAACTTGCGGGCGCAGCCAATCCACTCGCCTTGGCCTCCTAAAGTGCAGGGTTTACAGGCTAGCCACAGAGCCTGGCCTAAATTTTCAAATATGTACATGACACATATTTCAGTTGAAGTAACAAAATAAATTTACATAAATCTACCCTAAAGAAATAAACGTCTATGCATTATTTCAGGAAATCAAAATAATCTTCTTAAGCATGCTCAAAATAGAACACAGACAAAAAAATAGAAATTACATAGGTAATTGATAATTCAATACAGAGTAAAGCTATAGAAAAGAATTAAATAAAACAGTGAAACTTCAAAATACAATAATTGAAATTTTAAAAATTCACTAGAGAGGCATAATAGTCATAATCAAGCAGAAAAAAATGAAAAATGAAACATATGTCATTTATAAATATTGAGACAGGAATACAAAATGAATAAATATAACATGAAATGCATATTGACTATGGGCTTATTGGACAGCAATATCCTGATGACAGAATGCAATAATCTATTTTTTCAAAAAAAATTTTTTGAGTTGGAGTCTCACTCTGTCGTCCAAACGGGAGTGCAGTGGCACGCTCCTCATCAACACGGCCTCAACATGCTGGGCTCTGGTGATGCTTATGCCTCAGATTTCCAAGTAGCCAGAACTACAGGTGCATGATACAATGCCTGTCTAATTTTTGATTTCTGGCAGAGATGAATTCTCATGAAGATGCCTGTGTGGGTCTCCAAACAGTAGGTTCAGGCAATCCATTCACCTTGGCCTCCCAAGTGCTGGGATCTCAGGCTGAACCACTGAGCCCGGCCCAAAATATATTTGATCTTTCATCAATTAAATCCAGAGGCAGAATCTACAGATAGTTTCAAGATCTAGAAAAACTATAGTTGAAACATAAGGGAATACATACACTTACCAAAATAAGCAAAACTAAGGGTGTTGGGTTTTTTTTGGAATCTCACTCCATTGCCCTGTCTGGAGTGCAGGTGACTTACTCCTGGCCATCCCAGCATCGACCTGCTGGACTCTGGCAATCCTTCCACCTCAGCCTTCCAAGTAGCCAGAAATATAGGTGCGTACTATCATGCCCAAGTAATTTTGGATTTATTGTAGAGATGAGGTCTCACCAAGTGGTCCAGCCTGGTGTCGAACCCAAGGATTCAGGCAATCCTCTCACCTCAGACACACAAATTGACGTGATTATATGCATGAGCCACTGCACCCAGCAGAACATGGTTTTTAAAATAAAAAGAAACTACCATGTGACACAGAAATCCCTTTTCTGAGTATATAAGCAAAGGAAATAAAATCAGTATCTCAAAGAATTATCTGCCCCCCTAGTTCTATGCAGTAATTGTCAAAATGGACAAGCTTGAAAACAACCTAAATATTTGTGAATTCTGTGTGGATTAAGAAAAAAATATATATATATACAATAACATATCATTGAGTCATAAAAAATTAAAGAATCCCACCATTTCAATCTTATGGATGAAACTGTAAGATTATGCTAAGTGAAATGAATCAGGAACACAAACCAAAAATACCGTGCGAGGCTGAGTATAATGACTCAAGCCAGTATTTCCAGCACGTTGGGGGGCTGAGGTGAAAGGATGGCCCAAGGGTTCAAGACCAGACTGGACAACTCGGTGAGACTTCGTACCAACAATTAAAAAAAAAAAAAAGCTGGGTGTGGTATCTCAAACCTGTATTTCCTGCTACTTGGAAAGCTGAGGTGGAAGATTCACCTGAGCATAGCAGGTCATAACTACAGCAGCCATTAACATGCCACTGTGCTCCAGCCTGGGCAGTAGTGAGACTCCAAATCAGGGGAAAAAGTATACTGCATAATTTCACTCATGTGTGGAATAAAAAAAGATTGCACTCACAGAGGAAGAAGGTACAAATACAGTCAACAGGGCCTACAGGTGGGAAAAATGGGAGATGTTTTTCAATGGTACAAAATTTCAATATCAATGAGTTTTAGGGAACTAATGTATAGCAGAGTGACTTATAATTAGCAATAATGTCAAGTACACTTAGAAAATTTGCTAAAATGATGAACATTATGTGTTTTCCTTACAAAACATGAAAATGGCAACTATGCAAGGTGGGAGTGGCCACCATGGTCTCGACCTGCTGGGCTCCAGCGATCCTTCCACCTCAGCCTTCCAAGCAGCTGAGACTACAGTTGCGTGCTACCATGCCCGGCTAGTTTTGTTTTTTGTTTTTGATTTATTGTAGACATGAGGTCTCACCAAGTTGACCAGGCAGGTCTCTAACCCACAGGTTCAGGCAATTCACTCATTTCGGTCTCCCAAAGTGCAGAATTACAGGTTGAGCCACCAAGGCAACTTGATATTTTCTTTAGCATAATAATAATCATCATTTCACTATGTATAGGCATATCAAATTATTACATTAAACACATGTTTATATATTTTTATTGATGTATAAAAATCAGATAATCACACACATAAACACACACACGTGTATATGTATATAAGCATATATGTAAAGTAGTACTAAGCTTCATACTAAACAAAGAAAAATATAAGAGCTATTAAAAAACAAGGTAACTTGTGGGCATTTAATATATGTTTTCAATGTTCTATGTGACATAGTATACTTAAGAATTCAGATATATAGAGATAAATTACCAATCTCAGTCCATACTTAGAAAATTTAAAGTAAAATAACAAGATTTCTTCAATCAAGAGAGGTAGTTTTTGTCCTGGTAGAATTATGGAGTATGAATTTAAATAAAATCACATTGGAAACCTCCCTAGGACAGAAAATCATAAAAATAGAAAACATTTGTCCAGAGAGTTCTTAAAATTTCTCAAATAACACTCTCTCACCTATTTTCAACACGATACAAAAAGAAAGTTTAAAAAATAGTTTGACATGGATTTTCTAAATAAATTAGCAGATAGTTGCACATCTTCAAAAACATCAGAAAAGTAGTCAGCTCATGCAGTCCCTAACAAACCATTAAGTGAACTTTAATTTCCTCTGTAACCTTGAAAGGAGATCATTGAAGAAGCAGAGTTTTTGGAGAATTTTAGAACATGGATTAATAGATATCCCTTTGTGATAGCAAGAGAAAGAATCCTGGGCTTCTCAGAAACCATTTCCATTGGAGCATACCACCTTTGCAACCCACATTTCAAACTCTGTTTCCTAAACCTGTGTCATCTGCTTCTTTCACTCCCACCTACCTGGAGGTTTGGTTGATGTGCTGTGTCTCTTCATTTCCCAGGGTTCTTTCCTTTGCTCCAGACAGGTGATCAGGTCTGGTTTAGAGACAGCAAGTCCTGTGTAATTAGAGAAGCATAACATGAATCTTGCTGGGATTCTTCAATTACAAACCTAGTATTATGATCAGTAGAAAACACATTATACAAGATTCTAGAAAATTATCCCAAAATACTATTCCCCAATAAAACCTTTAGTACATATAGACAGAATTTTAAATTTGTGGGCTCTTGTTTTTTGTTTTTGAGTTGGAGTTTCACTCTGTTGCCCAGGTTGGAGTGCAGTGGCATGTTCGTGGCCATGGCAGCATTGACCTGCTAGGCTCAGACAATTCTTTTCTTAGGACTTCCAAGTAGCCAGAACTACAGGTGTGTGCTACCATGACTGGCTAATTTTTTGATTTGTTGTAGAGATGTGGTCTGGTCAAGTTGCCCAGGCTGTTCTTAAACTCATGGACTCAGGCAATCCTCTTACCACGACCTCTCAAAATACTGGAATTACAGGCTTGAGCCACCACACTCAACTTTAAATTTGTTACTTCCTAGCTCAGTACTAGTGAGTCACAAACTTATGGCAGCAATTGGAATGAGGTGTGGGCAATGATATTCTATGCCTCCAAGTTTCTGGACTTACCAGTAATATAGACAGGAGGACACATATCAATTCAAAATAGAGAGCGCTTCTTGTCAAAATGAAACATCTTTAATTTTTTTGTGTGACAAATCACCAACTTTCCTTTGATAACAGGAATCTGAAACTCATTTGCACAGAACAGAAATTCCCAGAACATTCTACAGAGAAAGGCCATGAAATCCTTAGTATGAAATGGGGATTGTGTGTTAAAACTCTCCTCACCTAGAAAAACCAGATTTCTGTGGTTGTCTAACACCACATTCCTGTTATTGTACACTGAGTGGGGTCCAGAAACACCCACTCCTCTTGAGTGAATTCTATGGCCACATCCCTGAATGTCAACAGCCCTTGAAAATAGCAACCACAACATATATTTACCAAGTGACCATGGCCTCTATGTAAAGCCAGAGTGAAGTGAACAGGGTTCAGGTGATCTGACAACTAGAATTATGCAATAAGATAATTTGTAGCACAGAAATATTCTCTAATGCATTAAATCTGAGAAGAATTTGAAATAAAATCCAATCTGTCAGTGTGGACACTCTGCTCTTGTGACCGATACAGCATAAATTTGGACACCAACACAGGCATGTACATTTTTCAATAAGATATTTACCTCACACAGAATACTTTGCATATACTGCTTGGGTGGAAAATTCTCAGTGAATTGTAAGATTCTCAACAAGTTTTAATGTGCACAACAATGAAATGAACATTTTGTTAAAATGTAAATTTTGATTCAGGAGATATAGGGTTAGTTTGAGGTTCTACACTTTTTTTTCAGTAGGTGGGTCTCATTCTTGCTGATGCTAGGGCACAGTGACACAATCACAGCGCATTGCAGTCTCAATCTTCTGGGCTGAAAGAATACATTCTGCATAGCCTTCCAAGTAGTTGGGACAAATTGGTATCAGGTGCCAAGGAACACAGGTGCAACACAAAATCCATGCTGAGATATTATTGGACAAAAAATATAGTAATTTATTATTATTTTTTAAGATGGAGTCTCACTTTTGTTGCCCAGGCTGGAGTGCAGTGGTACGCTCATGGCCACTGAAGTGTTGACCTGCTGTGCTTAGGTGATCCTTCTGCCTCAGCCTTCCAAGTATTTGGAACTACAGAAGCACGCAATCATGCCTGGCTGGTTATGATTTACTGTAGAGATGAGGTCTCACCAAGTTACCCAGGCTGGTCTCAAACCCCAAACCTTTGGCAATCCTCTTGTCTCAGTCTCCCAAAGTGCTGGGATTACAGGCTGAGTCACCACACCTGACCACTATAGTAATTTGTAAACTCAGTTTAATAATAAAGAAACATATTGTAGGCAGAAACCAGCCTACAGGTATTTCCCATAGCAAGTAATCTCCAAAAGGATATTTATATTGCTTGCTTTTAGAATCCCAGAGAGCAAGTGTCTTCTAATTATTCTTTTCCAGAATTTCCTGAGTTATTCAGGACAGTAACTGCCACCCTGTTTAAATGTGCATTTTATTAACCATGTTCTCCATGGAGCTGATGGAGCATCCAGACAGAACCTTAATTGTACTTGTTTCAGCTGGGCACTTGGTTCATGCCTATAAACTCAGCACTTTAGGAGGTCAAAGAGAGAGGAATACCTGAACCCATGGGAGTGAGTCCAGTCTGGACAACTTGAGACCTCATCTCTACAATAAATCAAAAAATTAGTTGGACATGGTTGTACATGCCCGTAATTCCAGTTACTTGGAAGGTTGAGACAGATGGATCACCTGAGCCCAGCAGGTCAAGACTGTGGTGGCCATGAGTGTGCCTCTTCTCTTCAGTCTGGGTGAGAAAGGAGATTCCAATTCCACAAAAGAAAGAAAGAAAGAAAGAAAAGAAAAGAAAAATGTTCCCTTCCTTACCTAGGATCTGAAGATCTACCCCATCACCAGTGGGAATCTTAGGTATCCATGCCTTCCCATGTTCCCCAGTCACAAGAGAACATTTTTAACACTGCAGGTCATACATTCATGGTGAGAACAGTTCATGGCATCTAAGCAGTATGGATGAAGAGAACAGAGGAGACTATGTAGGGAGCAGTGTCCGACAGACCCACTGAATATCACAGGAATGACAAAAATAATTGAAACAGACTTATTAGGCAGGACCATTACAAGGACAGCAGGATGTTTTGCAATTTTAAAACACAGGCATTTCTTCTGCCCTGGGACACATTTACCTGAAAATCAGCCTCTTTTTTTTTTGAGTTGGAGTCTCACTCTGTCACCCAGACTGGAGTGCAGTGGGTGCTCCCGGTCACTGCAGCCTCAATCTGTTGGGCTCTGGTGATCCTTCCGCCTCAGCCTTCCAAGTAGCTGGAATTACTGCATGTACAACCATGTCCACCTACTTTTAGACTTATTGTAGCAATGAGGTCTCACCAAGTTGCCCAGGCAGGTCTCAAACCCGCGGGCTCAGGCAATCCACTCACCTCGGCCTCCCAAAGCACTGGGATTACAGGCTGAGCCACCCAACACAGCCATTTTTTTCTTTTCCTCCTACTTCTCTGGGATTTCTTCTCAGGTGAGATTGTCTTATCAGGTCACACCTGCATGTTGAAAATATGGTTTTATTTATTGAATGTATTTATTGAATGTATTTATGAATGTATTTATTTTTAATCAGAGTCTCACCACACACTTGGGAGTCCCTACACTTAGTCTCCTGTGTGCCTGAGGTTTCCTCTGATTTGTGGATTCTTCCACCATCTCCCTGAGGTGGGTTTACCTTGTCCTTGGCATAGTTTTTCTTCCTTCACAAGTGCAAGATCATCAAGAGGACAGAAATCATTTCTGCCTTGTCCCTTCAACAACAGTGATGTGTCTAAATGTCCCCAGTAACCAATCTAAAATTGATTTCTTGAAAATTACTAATTTTAAAAAATAAAAATGGGCTGGGTGTGGTTGCTCTTGTCTATTATCCCAGCATTTTCAGAGGCCAACGTGAGAGGACTGCCTGGGTTCATGGGCTTGAGACCAACTTGGACAACTTGGCAAGACCCCATCTCTACAATAAATCAAAAAAGTAGGCTGGTGTGGTGGCATGTGCCTGTAGTTCCAGTTACTTGGAAGGCAGAGGCAGAAGGATCACCTGAACCTGGCAGTCAAGGCTGTGGTGACTGTGAGACTGCTACTGCACTCCAGCCTGGATGAGTGAGATTCCAACTCAAAAAACTCCAAAAAACCACACAAAAAACGCTTAATCAAAAACAAATAGGACAGTCAACTGTTAAACATCTGACATAACTCCGTTTTAGACTGGGGGGATCTCTGGCCAGTTGCGTGCTTGCACACAGCTAAAATAATGTTGAGATGCTGGCAAGATAAAGCAGGCACAAGTATGCAGCTGTCCAGACTAACTCTGGAAAAGTCGGAGTATGGGCACTAACTCTATTTTGCTAAATAAAGGAACAAGGAGACTGTGAACCAAGGAGAAAGAGAATTCACCATTTTCTAGGACTTCTCTCATTGCCCTAATGGCTGCAGGTCTATGCCACCTCTTGATCTCGGTCCCCCTCTGCCCCCCAGCTTGAATAAAGATCCAAAGAAAGCACATACGACCCAAGAGGGGTCTTTAGGACACCGACCCCTCATCTTCTGGGTTTTATGTCCTTCCTAAATAAAATCACAGACCCTGCTCCAACTCCTTGCCTTGACTGACTATCTTGTTACAAGCAGAACAGGATTTGTACCTGGTGACACCAATTGCCAATGATCCTGATCACATACCCTGGGGATTTCCACCTGGATACTCCAAATCAGGAGACGGCAATGCCGCCACCCACCAGCAACTGCCTGTGGCCGGCTTCCCCCTGCCCCTATTCAAAGCCTTCCCCGCCGCCCCAGGCTCTCCAGGGACCCCACAACACGAAAACTGGCTGGGGCTTCTGGACTAACGATCCACTGTTGGCCCAAATTAACCTCTTAGGCTGTGACGCTGCCTTCGTTTAACCTTAGGGAGGAGAGCGATGGGGCCTGGACCAGTCTCCCCCCACCCTCCACCACGTGCCTCCAACGGGTCAGTTCCTCCCCACGGCCCTCCCGGGTCCCATTCACCTGGAGAGCGGGGCTGTTTGGAGAGGGTTAGGCGGGTGAGGTCTCCGCTGGGAAAGAACCTGGAGTCCCAGCCCGCGACACCGGCGGGGATGGGTCCAGGATCAGAGCTGTGGGGGAGGCCGGTCCTGGCACAGCCGCGTCATCCAGCTCCATCTCCGCTCCCACTCTCGTACCCGCTCAAATACTCACCATCTCCCATATTCTGGGTGTCCAGGCATCCTCCCTACAGACTCCGGGGACCTGCTGGTTACAGGGCAACAGCGACTGAAGTGAAAACACGCAGTTCTCTCTGAGATGATTCAGCGTTTCCACAGCCGCAAGATACAAAAAACCCGGCCAGAGCCCAGAAACCGCCCTCTTATTTCCGGCTACTCTCTGATTGGACAGTTATTGAATCAACATCTACTGATTGGATGAAGCGCCAGACCCACCCCTCCGATCTCGAGTGACAGGAGATGAGATCAGACGGGGTTACGGGAGGGTGGAAAAGCACGTTTTTGCTTGTAGGACTTTAAAGCTGGGCTGCGTCCCTGCACTGGACGTTGGGGTGAGGAGCAGAATATGGAGTGCCTCGAGGCGTATGCTGGGAACTCTGGCGTCTGAATGACTCTTGGTCGGCTGGTCTCTGTGCTACCAGATTGACAACAATCCCAGAATGCAGGGCACGCTGGGAACTTTGGCACAGGAATGGCGCCTGGTGGATGAGTCGCTCGTCTGCAGAACTCCATTCCAGTACGCGCTGGCTACAGGCGGAGGTCGGGACAGGATGGCACGTCTCTTCCCATCAAAGTCCTGCTGGCTGCTGACTTCCTGCCACGAGGTCACCACGGGTAGTGAGTTTGGAGAAGATCATTAAGGATATGACCGGATGGGCAGTGACGGCGACATGGTGACATTCCAATGCATCGGTTCCTAGCCCACCTTGGGCGGACTTAACCTCCCGTATCTCTACACAGCTCAAAATCTTCTCCTCCGGCACTAGGGTCGTTCCAGACCACTAGCCTCCTCCTCATCCCAGGGGCCACCTGCTTCCTAAACCTCTTGGTGACGGGTTGATGTCCAGGCACTGCCCATTGTTACGCGTCCTTCTGCTTTCTCCAGCCAGAGTCCAGTCCAGCCACTTGGGGAGAAATCCCCATCCAGCTCTCATCACAGTTTTATTGCTTTGCCAGTGGCCCCGGGATGCGGCTTCCTGGAAAGTCAACATCATTGACGCCTTAATTGTGGAGGTGAATTTTGAGGCATGAGGGAAAGTAATTGCGTGGTCATTTGGATCTGCTAAGAGCAAAGGAAAATCCCACTCCCAGGCACGTGCTAAGTGAGTCTTTTTTTTTTTTAGTTTGAGTCTCATTCTATTGTTTAGGATGGAGGGCAGGGGCGCAATCATGGTCATTGCAGTCTTGATCTGCTAGTCTCCAACGATCCTTCTGCCTCAGCCTTCCAAGTAGCTGAAACTACGGGCATGCACTCTCATACCTGGCTAATTTTTAGATTTATTGCAGAGATAAGGTTTCATCAAGTTTCCCAGGGAAGTGAGCTCAGGCAATCCTCTCACCTCGGCCTCCCAAAGCGCTGGGATTATATGCGTGAACCTCAGCGCCTGGCCTAGTGGGTCATTTTTACCAATCCATTTCAGTGGACGTGAATCCAACTTGAAGCTGATGGTGTGGTTTAGGCATCTTACACTTAAAATCATCGGGCTTATTTCAACTGAGGCCTGACTGGACATTGTGTCAGAGACACAGATGGTGACTTAATCCCTCAAGAACAGACGGTAACCCAGATTTGGGATTTTCACTTTCAAGGTTTGGGGCACCTGGAAACATTTGAAAACTATCAGTTTAGCACTTGTGCATTGAATGAAAGTTTTCTCACCCTCAGCAGTGAAGGATCCACCTACCTCTCTGGGGCCTATCTACAGAACTTTTTTGTCTAGGAAATGGGAAACTTTGGGAGCATTTCTGCCTCCAAGTATCCTCCTAAAATTGATGTTCCTGAATTCCCATGACCTCAGAGACAAGTCTTTTGATTCCTGATGAACCAGCTTTCATGTCATTTTATGTAAGGTGTAAACCGGTGTGTAAATCTACATTAAAAATAAAACGTGGTTTATATTATATGTTCCAATGGATTTTATTTGTGATTCCAAAATATGCAATACTGTCAGCAAACTTAAAAACCTGATCATGGAAATGAGACCCTATTGTGATAATTTGTGAAGAATTTACCCCTATGAGATTTATTTTATGTGAGTTCATCATTACGTTTGTATAAAAAAAAGGGGGGGCGGGAAAGTATGGCAACTATTAAAATGGCAAAATGAAGAATTATAGAGAATCCACAGCACAACACTAGTGCTTTTTCTATTTTAAATAAGGCCTGTGAAGGTAGTCTGAGTAGTCAAGGGCATACATCCCTCCTCCATCGCTCAGAATTCCCACTCTACTCCTCCTGTCTTGTCTTTAATTGAGGGTTTAGTATTCATTTTGATTTGGAGTCTGACTCTGCCACCTAGGCTGAAGTGCAATGGCATGTCCACCCCAGAGTCAACCTGCTGGGTTCTGGTGATCCTTCCACCTCAGCCTTCCTAGGTGCTGAAACTACATGAGCAAGCTACCAAGCCTGCAATTTTTTTACTTATTGGTGAGATAATTTTCTTCTTTTCAGCAACTTGGAAGGCTGAGGCAGAAGAATCGCCAGAGCCCAGCAGGTCGAGTCTGTGGTGGCCGGGAGTGGCCACTGCACTCCAGTCTGGGCCACAGGGTGAGACTCCAACTAAAAAAAAAAAATTTTTTTCTTCTTTTCAGTATTAAGCTGATGACTATGTAATATGTATGGACATATTTCACCTATACGTGTGCTTATGTATTTGTGTGTCTAGCATGCATTATTTTTATAAATATTGTATAATCATGTATTTATTGTGTCATGTAATGATTTGATCTGTTTATGCATTGTGAAATATGAATACAACCAACATAGTAAACATATCTGTCACCTTACAGACTTACCCTTTTTTTAATAATGAGAACACTTAATGTCTATTATTTTAGTGAATGTTTAAGGATACAAGACTTTTTATCAGTTATAGTCACTAGGTCATTAGACTCCTAATTTTGTACCTTCTGAATATCTTCGATTTTCCCTACCTGTAGTCCCTAGCCCTATCATTGTACTCTTTGCTTGTATGAGTGCAATATTTTTTGTTTTTACACATAGGTGTGATCATGCAGTATTTCTCTTTGTGTGCCTGGCTTTCTTCACGTATATGTGTTACAGTTTCATCTGTGATGTTAAAATGGTGGGATGCTGTGAATCTTTATGGCTGAATAATATTCTATTATGTATATATACAAATTTTCTTATCCTTTCAGCACCCACGAACATTTTGGTTGTTTTCATAGCATGGCCATTGTGACAACTGCTGCAGTGAACATAGGGGTGTAGATACTTCTGTAATATGCTGCTTTTATTTCCTTCGATTATATACACAGAAAAGGGATTCCTGTATTGTACAGTAGTTTATTTTTTGGAATTATTTAATAATGGTTTTTATAATCACTGTATGATTTTAAAACTCACAGTGTACAAGATTTCTTTCTCTTCAAATCTTGTCAACACTTATCTTTCTTCTTATTGATATTATTCATCCTAACAGGTGTGAGATAAAAATTCATCATTGTTGCAAAAATCTACATTGTTTGCAATGGTTCTGGAATGTAAGTCTCACATCAATAAAATCAGGGTCTAGGTGGTGTCCAATGTCTCCTAAATATTTGAAGATCTGTTCTTTTCAATGCTACTTTGACTTGATGTAATTTATTTATATTCATGTGAAATTCCTGTAGTTCTTACTTTCTACTGATTTCTTAAATTCCAGAGTTCTTTTTTAAAATTTGAAGATGTGGAATAAATTCAAATTTGGGTATACAAGTGGTCATTGTGCAGGAGCCCTTGTTGATGAACTGTGCCCCTCGCCAGCAGTTTCCCAGTACAGCCAATCCTGCCCCACCCCCCAGCAGTTTTCAAATACTGCCAAAATTTTATCATACAATTTCCAACATAGGGCATTGCATTTTACAATTGCATATTTATGAAGTGCTGGGCTCAAGCAGAAGTCTATTCAAGTTTCTCAGTGAAAGCATGAGAATATGACGGGTTTCTTTTCTTTTCTTTTTTTTTTGCAGTGGCTGCTCCTGGCCATTGCATCCTCGACCTGCTGTGCTCTGGCGAACCTTCCACCTCAACTTTCCAAGTAGCTGGAACTACAGGTTCATGCTACCACACCCAGTTAAATTTTTGATTTATTGTAGAGATGAGGTCTCGCCAAGTTGCCCAGGTAGGTCTCGAACTCACAGGCTCAGGCAATCCAGTAACCTCAGCCTCCCAAAATGCAGGATTACAGGCTGAGCCTGCGAGCCCGGCTTGATGGAGTTCTTTATTCATCTTCTTTTCCAAAACATGATCTCTATGGTGGTTATCACAGCCATTAAGTCTATTCAGAATGATTTCATCTCCCTCTTTTTTGAAGCACATAATAGAATTTTGATTCTCTTCCCTCTTAAATTTAGGTGTGGCAATGCGATTTAACCAATAAAATGTAAGATGATATCACCTAGCCAGGCTCAGTGGCTCCGCCTGTAACCCCAGCACTTTGGGAGACTGAGGTGAGTGGATTGCCTGAGCCCGCGGGTTCAAGACCCGCCCGGGCAACTTGGTGAGACCTCATCTCTACAATAAATAAAAAAAAATAGCCAGTCGTGGCAATGCGTGCCTGTAGTTCCAGCTACTTGGAAGGCTGAGGCAGAGGGATCACCGGAGCCCAGCAGGTCGAGGCTGTGGTGGCTAGGAGCGGCCACTGCACTCCAGTCTGGGTGACAGAGTGAGACTCCAACTTAAAAAAAAATATTACTTTCTATTAGAAGTTTTAAAAGCTAATATGTGCTTCAGTAATTCTTTTTCCTCTCCCACAGAGATTGGCAACATTCCAGAAAGCGTTGTTTCTTTAGCCTAGGTCCCAGAATTAGAATTAGGCAGAGTAGAGCTCCTAACTTACTTATAATTGAAATGGAGTCTCAGAAATTAATTTGTGTTGTCTATAAAAGAAAAAGAAAATTTGTCACTGTTGATTGGCAATTTCCTGGTGATTGGTGATGCTGAGCACCATTTCATACACTTGTTGGCAGTTTGTATGTCTTCATTGGAAAAATAAACATTCTTGCCCTATTTTTCAGTGAAGTGTTTATCATTGTATTATTTTACTGTAGCGGGAAGACAGAGAGATCGTGATACTGAGACTATTATAGGAAGTGGCAATATTATTTACATCAGTGGACTTGGCCGGCTAACGCTCCCAGGTGGAGCCCACCAGAAAGGGAGAAGATTGGTCTTATACTTTGTTTAGATAAGGGAGGAGGTCGTGTTGAGCGATTACTTATTTTCTTTGGAATTCACAAATTTGTACTCAACAAAATCCGATTACCAAAGAACAAATAGTTTCCAAAAAATGCAGGGTGAGTAGGGTTGTAAACTGTCAACTTCAAAAAAAGGATTTTGGATAAGTTTGTGAATTAGTTACTCTTTTGCATTTCCATGAAAGCCGTCAGCCGTTGGCTATTTGGTTTTTCTCAAACAAAACTGGTCTGGCGGGTTTTCAGTGATTGTGGATTGATTTTCCAAAGGAATACTTTTAACTACTGCCAGCCCCCTCTCTGCCACATTCCCCCTTTGATGCTCCACCCTTCATGGGTTAAGAGCATCATCTTTAATTTGGTACATTAGCATTATGTGGGCCGCAGTTTTTCGTTTAACAACTGTTTTCACAAACTTAGAAGTGGCGTTAATAATTATTGGTGCTATGCAAGGGAGGATAAGACAGGATCCCACCAATAGGACTACAGCTTCAATAATGTATTTAAATCCTTCTAGACCTGAGAACATGTTTTCAACCAATTGCTGATTTTTCTTTCTTTCTCTTTTTTTTTTTTTTTTGCCCTGCCATTTTTGCACTGTAACATGGGCAAGATTTCTAACATTGGTGACTATATCATTTATACCTTTACTAGTATTATCTGTTTGCAAACAACAGTCAGAGCTATTAAATTTACCACATACTTCTTCTTTTTCTGTTAGCAGATAGTTCAAAGCTAAGTGGTTTTGATAAATAGCTGCCTGCATTTGGGCTTGTTGCTGAGCCACAAGCTTAAAAGCTGTGGCTTTTTGATTAGTTATAACTTTCAAGACAGTTTGTAACCTGATAATGTGATTTAGCATATATATAGGTGTGCGGTATTTTTGACTCCCATTCTGTGCCCATGTGGTTGGGCCATAAGAATTTATAATTCAAGCTGGGCTCGGTGGCTCAACCTGTAATCCTGCACCTTTGGAAGGCTGAGGTGAGTGGATTGCCTGAGCTCGCGGGTGCGAGACCCGCCTGGGCAACGAGACCTCATCTCTACAATAAATCAAAAAATCAGCCGGATGTGGTAGCGCAGGCCTGTAATTCTGGCTACTTGGAAGGCTGAGGCAGAAGGATCGCTGGAGCCCAGCAGGTCAAGGCTGCGGTGGCCGGGAGCGGCCACTGCACTCCAGTGTTGGCGACAGAGTGAGACTCCAACTCAAAAAAAAAAAAAAAAAATTTATAATTCACTGGGGTGGCCATTTGTCATTTTTCCAAACCTGGTTCCCTCCTATATTAGGAACTTGGCCGAGGGATCAAGCATCTCATGTTTTGAGACTTTCATAAAGGGGAATGCCTAGTTTATCCACCCTTGGGTTAGGCTGAAGGAAAAATCCTGACTGGATTATTCCTATGCTACATGTGCCTTTCCATAATGCTGGGAGCTGGGCATATGCAACCTTTTCAAATGTCCAAAATAGCCCTTTAGTACATTGAGAAGATTTAGTTGCATAAGGAGATGCCCAATACCAAACAGGCTATGTTGGCCACCAGAACAAACTTCTGACTGGGATGCATAATGATGGAAAACTCTTATGTCTGGCCAGATAGTTTCTATACACGTACATGCTGGGTGTGTGAGGGCGGCAATAAACACCCAAATTAGGCAGAAATACACGAAAGCACAAGAACACTTCCATTTATAAGAAAGAATGGAAATGCTAGTGAGACCCTTTTCTAACATGTCCAATGGCTGAAACCCTATTAATTCTATAGCAAATAAAGTTAGCTTTACAGCAATTAAAATGACAAACAGTTTGGCATAGATAAATGTTGACAAAGCAAAACAATGGCTTATTCGTGATGTCCGCTGAGTTCTTAAGTTGAATCCTCAATCTTCTGCCATGTGTCAATCAGCCAGTCTCCATGTGGCTCCCTTTCAGAATTGTAGGAAAAAGTCCTACCTTTAAACAATTTTAAAGGTTTAACAAATTCCATTTCAGGGACTGACTTGGATCCTGAGTGATGCAATACCAAATACCTATGTTCAGTTTGTTCATGTTTCCAAAGGATTTCTAGTGATTATTATGCTAAACCACAAATTGAAAGACTGTACTGTCAAAGTTCTACATCTGATGGAGTTTTCTCTGGATTTGCCAAGGAGTGGGATAGGTTGCCATTGGGCCTGCAGTAGAAACATTTGAATGCCTTCTAAAACCTACCTATAGAAAATTTATTTATGTCTAGCCTGTGCTAGCTACCCTGCCTGATTTATTCTTTAGAGATTTTCCAATCCCATAATCATTTGGAAATGGTTCCAATTTTTGTCTGTTTAGGAGTATGCTGACTGTGGGTTTCTCGTAGATGGCTTTTACTATTTTGAGGTATGTTCCATATGCCTAGATG